>NW_015166516.1:9905-90862 GCF_001447785.1 Gekko japonicus
TTTCCCATCAAGTTAGGTTGGATTCTTGTTTTTTAATATTTCCTGTTGGTTTTAGTTCATTTTTATTATCCAACAAATCTTCATATCTTATCAGTGCACAAGCACCAGTTTGGTATCCTCGGAGGAGGGGGGATATCATCCAATTTGGCTTCTATCCTGTGTTAAGCTATTGTGTACATTTGCTAGCCACCACACAAGATTTTGGCATTGGCATTCCACTGCAAATGCTGTTTGTTGAACATCATCTGCAAAAAGTGTTTGCACATGGAGCAAATGAGACATGCAGGATTCCCTCAAGGTTGAAAGATGGAAAGCTAGTTGCTTGAATGTGATCGCTACTGAGGAATCCTTATTATTAGAATTCGGACATGAAATACAACTCCTCCTTTGAATCTTGGAGAGCATGCATTGCTACAGACAGATCTGAAAGACAAAAATTGTATGGGAGGTATCAGTAGCTTTTCCGAATCAGTCGGTTTGGCAAGACCTAGCGCTCTCTCATGCAAAACAAATTTCCAAAGCCAGTGGGGTCTTCCATTTCTCAGCGTCTTTGCAATATTTTGTAGCGATGAACACCAGCAATTCCTCCACCGGCTAGCTTCTGCTGGTGCTCAGGGGAAACGTTTGTTTCAAGTTCACATCTCAGAGTCATCAATCTTAAAGGCCTTTCTCCAAAACAAATAACTCATTCAAAGAGTATAGTTAATGGGGGTCTATTTTCTTCCTAGAATGTTCCATACATGGATTTCATAAGTCATCTACTCTATTCCTGCTGGGAAATGCAAGCCTTTTCATACTTCTTGCAGAATATATGTAAAGGGAGCAAGAGAGACAGACAGACAGATAAAGTTTGGAAACCACTGCAGTATTGAATCCCAATTTCCTGTTCTGGTCTTGTTCATAAATAATGACACACCTTCACAGAAGAGAAAGTACAAGAAGCTGGAATTTTCAAACATTAGCACTATACATATTGCTCTGGATTAGATTCAAACCAGCCTGAGTGTAGTTACTAGGGTCTTTACTCCAAAGCTGTTTAAATGGCAGGCTCGAGCTGCTTGATGAATACATTGTCCAGCCACAACGAATACTTTCAAAGCATCCTGCCTTTAATCTGAAACTTTGTCAAAGTGATATAATGTTGTCTAAGCTAACAGATGGCCCTGTTTGCATTCAAGGGCAGTGTGTAGGAGCCAGCGAGCAGCAAGGAAAGACAGTTTGGTGCCTGGATTCAAATACCCAGTCAGCTCTGAAACTCTATGGGTGACCTGGGGCCAGTCACACACTCTGTCAGCCTAACCCGCAACACAGAATCGTGGGGAGGAGAAAACAGAGGAGTAAACTCTGTAAGCCGCCCAAAGGTCCACTGGGGAAGAGTGTGATAAACTCAGTTACCTTGCAAGAGTGGGAGTGGGAATGGCTGCTTTGGCATTAGCCATCCAGGCTGATGGGAGGAGGAAGGAGAACATTTCTCAATCTCTGCCTCCCTCTGCTTCTCCCATCCAGTGCCTGACATGGGGCCCCAGCAGGGTATGGGACACTAGATGCATTTTGGGAATTGTAGTTCCCATGATACATCATGTTAAGGTATAAGATTCCATGGGGATTACATTTCCTAGTGCATACTTGGTGCATCAGATGTACTGGGGGAATAGGAGAGGGAGGCAGGGAAAGATAGGGCCCCTATATAAATCAATGGTGCGACCTCATTTGGAATACTGTGTGCAGTTCTGGTCACCACACCATAAAAAGGATATTATAGCTTTGGAAAAAGTGCAGAAAAGGGCCACTCGAATGATAAAAGGGTTGGAACACTTTCCCTATGAGGGAAGGTTAAAGCGCTTAGGGCTCTTTAGCTTGGAGAAAAGACGATTGAGGGGTGACATGATCGAGGTTTATAAGATTATGCATGGGAAAGAGCAGGTCGAGAAAGAGGTACTTTTCTCCCTTTCTCACAATACAAGAACTCGTGGGCACTCCATGAAATTGCTGAGAGGTCGGGTTAGAACGGATAAAAGGAAGTACTTCTTCACCCAAAGAGTGGTTAACACATGGAATTCACTGCCACAGGAGGTGGTGGCGGCTACAAGCATGGACAGCTTCAAAAGGGAATTAGATAAGCATATGGAGCAGAGGTCCATCAGTGGCTAGCCACAAGGTATAGATAGGGGCTCTAGGGCAAGTGATGATCTGTCTTCTTGGTGCTTGAGGGGGCAGCAGTGGGAGGGCTTCTAGTGTCCTGGCCCCACTGGTGAACCTCCTGATGGCACCTGGTATTTCTGGCCACTGTATGATACAGAGTGTTGGACTGGACGGGCCTTTGGCCTGATCCAGCATTGGTGTCTCTTATGTTCTTATGGCCCTCCTTCGCCCTAAGTGGGCAGCTAGCTGGTTAACTGGCACTGCTGTTTTGTCTACGTCAATGTTTTCATCCCCCTTTCTCTTTGCAAAACAGCTGGACTCCAAGTGACTTACAAAACTGAAAAACAAACACCCCCACACACCATATAGCAGTAAATCAGAAAGAGCAGTCAGGGGGAATGGGGCCGATCAGATGGAAGAACTCAGCCCCGGGTGGAATATTCTCCCTTGACAGGGGACAGTCTGTTGAAGCAGCAACAGCAAAGCGGACAGCAAATTAGTGGGGAAGGAGAAGAGCAAGAAGAGTTCTTATCTGCATCAGGCAGTCCAGCCAAGTGAAATTTGTATCGGTGATGAGCATTATAAACCACTATGGCTCATATTCCAGGCCTTGGAATCACAGATTTAGGTGGCATTGCTAGTCTCCGGAAGGGCACCCCCCAGTCTTTACACTATGAGATGGTGTTGTCTTCCAGTTGTAAGCTGTAACTTTATAAGCATCCATTTTTCTTTGTATGTTCCAAGTGTCCATTTAAACAATAATTAACCTTGATGACACTGCAGTTGCCACAAGCATGTTACCCACCTAATGGATGAAGAATGAGGAGAGCACAGTATAACTTTACACTTAGGCTACTCAACAGTGAATCACTAGGGTAGTGTCAGAATAAGACTTTATAACTCCTCCCAATGGAAGGTTTACCATTACTCGTGACAGGCCTCAAATGCTCTCATTGGGTCAGTAGCCACATTAATTTCTCAAATGTTTTTCAAGAAGAAGAAGAGTTGGATTTATACCCCGCCCTTCACTTGGAGTCTCAGAGTGGCTTACAATCTCCTTTCCCTTCTCCTCCCCACAACAGACACCCTGTGAGGTAGATGGAGCTGAGAGAGCTCTTTGAGAACTGCTCTTGAGAGAACAGCTCTGAGACAACTGTGGCTGACTCAAGGTCACTCCAGCAGCTGCATGCGGAGGAGTGGGGAATCAAACCCAGTTCTATCTGATTAGAGTCTCCCACTCTTAACCACTACACTAAACATACCGGCTATATAGAAAAAAATGTAGCTAAGCTTTCCTATGGATAAATAAACAAGTTAAAGAAATTATTTTCACTCTGTTTCTGCTACACGCCATCTAGAACATCCTTCCTAACTAAGGGAAGTGGACTATCTCTTCCCACGTGGGTCTTCAACGAAATCAACAGTGCCCTCGTAACCAGAAGTCCTTTCTATAATCCCATGGGCAAGCCCCCAGACTTTTCCACAGACTCTACTGACTGCTGATTTTCTTGGCAGTTGATCCCGAAGCACTGGAACCAGTTTGGGCACGGTTCTCCCACGCGCCTGCCCTCCTTCTCCATTTTCACAGCTGTAGAATCGGTTTATTTTCTTCCGCAAGTGCCTTAAATCACCAGGACTTTCCAGGGAGGACGCTGTCGTCCTTGGTGACATCACCAGAGGTGTACAATATCCCCCATTTTTATATTTTGTGTATTCTTACATCAATATATCAATCTCATGGCTGCATTTTAAAAAGAGAGAGAGATCATGTGTTAAACGTGATAGCTGGCCCAGACCTGAGAGTGCGAACTCTTCAGAGTTGTCCTGGGAGTTTGCTCTCTGTTACTCTTTGGCTCCTGGCCAAATGATATTTCTTCACCTGCTGCTTCCTCTAATATCCAGTAGATGGTGATATGGCAACACTGACTCCTGTGTTGTTTTCCGAGAAGGTGATGCTAAAAAATATCTATCAAAATGTTTTTGGCAGCCTACCACTTGTTCAAACAACTGCTCTCAGGCTTAGTCTATTTCGGTATGCCTATGTGGTGTGTTGGATCATTTAGAAATGGAAAGGCTGCCAGAGCTAGCCCCCAGTGAAGGGAAGCTGATTCCCAAGAGCTATGAAAAGAAGCTAAATTTCCCAGGCAGTTGATGCCAGGGGTATACATAGAGAGAAGAGTTTGCACCCGTCACAGGGTAGCTCATGGTGCAAGAGGAGAGCATTTAGCAGGCAAAAGGAAAACTCTGTTATATTGTTAAGGAAATAAATAATTCTGGTCTCCCAGATCCTAGTCTGGCACTTAAGCCACTGTAAGTGAACTAAATGGATCAATTGGCCTGAATCACTATCTGTAAAGCAGGTCCACATGCATTTGTGTATTTCTGTATGTGTAGCTGAGTCCCTAGAGAGCCTCGCTGTTTATTCTTGTTCAGAGGCTGATAGCAGGAGATATTTGTCTTTGGGTTGCCAGGTCCCCCCTGACCACTGGTGGGGGATGGGGAGTTAGAGTTGCCAGATCCAGGCTGGGAAACTCCTAGAGATTTGGGGGTGGAGCCTGGGGAGGACAAGGACCTCAGTGGAGTAAAAGGCCACAGAGTCCACCCTCCAAAGCATCCAGTTTCTCCAGGGGAACAAACCATTGTAGTTGGAGATGAGCTGTAATTCTGGGGGATCCCCAGGTCCCACATGGAGGCTGGAATCCCTAGCAGTGTGTGGTTCCTGTTGCCAAGGCATCGCCCTGGTGTTCTCAGAGTATCCTTCACTGGGCAAGTTGTTAAAGCTGATCCCTTGACAAAAGAAAGTGCACAGCAGGGAACATGGTTGCAGAGGTTCTGGCTGTGAAATCTCCTTACAACAACCTGGGGTGCCAACAGGCTTAGGGGGAAAATGTCCTGTCCCTTTAACAGAAGTTTAATGTGTGGAAATGGACATTTGAAACATTTCATGATAGGGAGGTAAATATCATTTGGCACATAACACCCCATTAAACCTCTGCTACAGGGGCAGGACTTTTTTTCTCCAGGTTGTTGGCAACCCAAGAGGAATACAATGAGCTCTTATCAACTGTGCATCAGAAATGGCAAACCTTGTGCAGAGCCTGGAGGTAGTTTTGGAGATGTATGCACAATTTTTCTTCCCTGAGCCGCGCATAATGGCACTTTTTTTGCTGGCTAATTAGCCGTCTCTCTCAAGAGTGTTTTCCCATCTAATTGCTGCTCTTCACATGTCTGGCTGAAGATCAAGAATGCCTGCCAAGCCAAGCTGCTGAGAGGTAATAGCCAGTTTAAAGGCTCAATTATGCACAGACGCCTTTTATGCCTTGGGCCTCGCTCCGTTCAATAGAGCACTTTGAACGAGCCAAGTTTGCGAGATCCGACCCCTGCCTTGTCAGTCTGGTCCTCTAGAGAAGGTGGCGCCCTGCAGAGATGGTAGGTAGCCATGTTGGTCCTGAGGAATACTCCAAAAGCTGCAGTCAAAAAACGCCTTTCTAAAGAGACTCACCAAAACGTCACAAAACAGGGAGCTACGCTCTCAGGTTCCCCATCAGACTGGATGCTCAGAACATGGCTGGATTAAGACAGGTTGGATGGAGCCCTGAACGACATCATAAGGACATAAGAGAAGCCAGTGTTGGATCAGGCCAATGGCCCATCCAGTCCAACACTCTGTCACACAGTGGCCAGAAATATCAGGTGCCATCAGGAGGTCCACCAGTGGGGCCAGGACACTAGAAGCCCCACAGCATTACCAAGAGGCCCCACAGCATTACCAAAAAAGTAATTAAGTAATTTTCAGTAACTTTTTTTAAGATTTAGAGGTCCCTCATAACCTGAGCCCTTAAACTGTACCTTATTTTGCCTGTATTTAATTATACAGGCTGCACTGTAAGTGCTGTAATGACATTCGCACAATACCTATGACCCCACCATTTCCCCTACATTTCCCCCCCCCCTCCGCTGCCCAGCTGAGTTGCAGGTGGCTGGAGGTCTCCCAGCAAAGTGGGCAACCTGGCAGCTCTATGTAGATGTGTTGCAGACTTAATGAATTTGGTGGTGTTGCGTGCAAAACACGTCTTTAGAGGCACCAAAACATTCGTGATTTACCCTTTTGAAAATATAAAAGCCTGCAGTTAAACTAGAGGGTTCCCCGGCATGGAACTGAGACTTTGAAAGCCAGGACCAAAACTTGGTAGAATCTACATCCACAAAGCAGGAGACAACTCTTAGGTGATGCACTAGCAAAAAGTAAAAAAAATCTCTAGTTTTCCCAAGTGACAGAAGTGTGTCACGTCACGTGTGAATGCTCCGTGAAAGATAAGACATCAGTGGAGGAACATTTTAATCTTCCAGAGCATATGCGGCTCAGTGAAAAGTGATTGTTCTCCTCCCAAAGAACTTCAGCGTGATAATTCAGGCAAAAGTGCTGATTTAGAAGTTGTCAAGAAGTTTAACACTAGCTCCCCTCCCTAGACTTGAATGAGGACCTATGTTTCCTCACTCACTATAGATGCAAATATCTCAGCACGACCCACCCATTGCAGATGTTAATTCAGCCTTTCCTTTACATGGTCTCTGCCCTGCCCCACTGAACCTTCTTAACTTATCTGACACTGTATTTTCCTTAATTAGATTTTAAATTAATTGTATCCTTCCTATCAACAGATGAGTGTTCTCGTCCACTCTGAATAGACAATTACCCTGACTGGTTCTTGTTTTATGCTGGCCTTTCCTTGTAATTCCTCACTTCTCCCAACCCGCCCCATCCCCATCTTTTCTGTGCCTTAAACATAAATTCAGCTACTTTAGATGGACATTCCATGCACCAGACGAAATGGTCTCTGACTCAATGTAAGCTTTTGCTTTAAGATGCTATCGGGTCCCTGCTTAGTATGTGAGAGAAACTGAATTTGTTTTTTACTTGAATTGTAGACATTTTAATGCAGGTTGTATATTACATATGTGGAAAATTCAAAGGATGATTTAAGTACTGCCTGAGAAAAAGATCTTAGGCTTGAGGCCAAAAGCAATGACAGACTTCCGTGCTGGGAATCAAACTGCGTGGGCTACATTTTTGGGCTTAAACTGTTCATGCGAGTGCTGTCAAATTACCTTGTATGTTACTGAAGTAATAATTTTCACACACAGATACCTGGGGTGACTATTGCCACAGTTCCTTTTCCTGATTCAAAGATGCAAGCAGGAAAGGGGCTGGATGCATCTTTATCGTATGGTACTGGTCTGGGGTCATGCATCAAAAGGGAGCCTGCTGCCAAGAAATCAGAAGGAGACTGAGACTGGGAAGGGTAGCCACGAAGGAGCCAGAAAAGATTCTTAAGTGTAAGGACATATCACTGGTGAGCAAGGTCAAGTTAATTCCTGCCATAGTATTCCCCCATTACTGTGTATGGTTGTGAAAGCTGGACAATGAAGAAAGCTGACAGGAAGAAAGTTGAAATATGGTGTTGGAGGAGAGTTTTGTGGATACTGTGGACAGCCTAAAAGACAAATAAGTGGGTTGTAGAACAAATCAAGCCTGAACTCTCCCTAGAAGTTAAAATGACTGAACTATCATACTTTGGTCACATGATGAGAAGACAAGAGTCACTGGAAAAGACAATGATGTGAGGAAAAGTTGAAGGCAGCAGGGAAAGAGCAGTGGGGAAAGAGGAAAACCCAACATGAGATGGATTGACTCAATCAAGGAATCCAGGGCCCTCAGTTTGCAAGACCTGAGAACGGCTGTTAAGGACGTTTTGGAGGTCATAAATTCATAGGTTCACCATAAATCAGAAGTGACTCGACGGTGCTTAGCACACACACACTGGGCTGGGGAGAATTTGGGCTTTATATTTGCCTGGTGTTTTAAATTATGTATTGTCATCCACCTGGAGCCGCAGGGAAAGGCAGGATATAAATGTTTTAATAAGTAAATATAATATTTAAGGAGCTGCTAATCTGACATACAGTGGGCTGGATCCAATGATTCTCTTCCAGCCACTGTTGTTAGAATGTCAGCCTAGGATCTGGGAGACTCGGATTCAAATTCCTAAATTCATAGGTTCACCATAAGTCAGAAGTGACTCTAAGTCTGGTTTGATTATTTTTTTAAAAAAAATGTGTTTTAATTAACGTTTAATACTTTATGTTTTTGCTGTGTTTTATTTTGGGAGCTGTCTTGCACAGGCTTCTTGGAGAGGTGGCATGGTGTTTTCTAAATCAATAAAACAGCAAGACTGGTGCTGATGAGACTATATTAATTAGTACTAAGAAAAATGTGGCTGTGTTAAAGGGATGCACCTGGTTGGTATGGCTGAACCATTTACAAATCTGGTTCAAAAATGTACACATCCATTGAAAAGAATGAATCCACATACTTAAACATGACCATTAAATCTGTTAAAACATAACATTAACTTTCATATTTTGTTACTTCTGAAGCAAGGATGTACTTTGGCACATGGAATGCTCATACCTAAATTCAAAGTCCCGTTGTACTGGGTTGGTGGTAAACATTCAAATAATCAAATTGGGGGGGGGGAGGAATGTGAAGGTTCCACAAGTTACTACCCAGGAGACAGAGAAGACTTTGTATGATATGGCTGGGATGTGAAATGGTATGGCATAATCCAATCTCAAAGGCTGAGCAGGGTCGGTAGTTGGAAGGAAGATCCCCCAAGAAGGACACTGCAGAGGAAGGCAATGGCAAGCCACCTCTGCTTCTCACTTGCCTTGAGATTGCCTTCTCCCTTGCTTGGGTTGCCATTAGTTGCTTTAGACTTGATGGCACACATATCCATACATATGAAAGCTGGACCAGAACCAACGGCTTGAAATTAAATCAGAAGAGTTTTCGGCTAAACATAAGGAAGAACTTCCTGACAGTGCGGTTCTTCAGTGGAACAAACTTCCTCGAGAGGTGGTTTTCAGACAGAGTCTAGATGGCCATCTTACAGCAATGTGGATTCTGTGAACTAAGGCAGATTGTGAGAGGGAGGGCCGGAAGGGTTGGACAGTTAGGCCCACACCGGAACGGTTGTCAGTGCTTAGTTCTTATGGCCCTTTCTTACATGCCCAGGGAAATGCTATTTACCACTTTGGGGTCAGGCATAAATTATTCTCCAGGCTGGTTTGGCCAGGGATTCTGGAGGGTTTTGTTGTCATCTTCTGGGCATGGAACAGTAGTCACTGTGAGTGTGGAGGGGGAGGTATTTGTGAATTTCCTGCTTGGCGCAGGGGGGTGGACTAGATGACCCGGGGGTCTCTTACAACTCTATGATTCTATGATTCTTCATTGAGACATCCAACAAGGATGGAGAGAGGAAATTAGTCACAACAATTCAGTTTGTATAGTCCCATGGGGACTAGAAATGTAAGCTAACTAGTAATGAGTAGCTCCTGTAATTGTGATGAGAGTGTGGGAAGAGAAACGCATGGGTTGAAACGTGTGTTAACATGCAATTAGCGACCCTTATGCTAAAATTACTGCTTTCGGATAATACCGGAAGGTTACAACTTCATGTTCTGGCAAGGATGTTGCTAATACTAAGATCTACACACATAAAAACACCCAGAACAAAATTATTGGTGTGCTAAATTATAGTATTGAGGACGGCAAAAGTTCCGCAATGACATCCCAGCAGATGGGGGTGATTTAGATGAAAGGATATGATATATAAAACCTCCAAACAAGACGACTCTGCTTACAATATTGTAATTTGTTCACCACATACTTACCAGCACTATTCAAAGGCATCCTCAATACAGTAAGTGATGTGGCTTCTTAAGAAGCAATAAGTGGTAAGGCTCTGAATAGATCTTCAAAAGTAATATGCACAAAGTGCTTAGTAAAACAAACAAAAACACATGAAGCCTAAAAATAGATTCCTTTAAGCCCCAGTTTTATCACCAACTCTCACATTTCAGTTTAAGCAGGACACTAATTTTTATGGGCCTGTTTACCTGGGAGAGTCTTGCCCTCTGGGCACATGAGATGTGTTATGAGAAAGGAGGACTGTGGTATGGGAAGGGTCGAAAGTCCTCTGTTATGCTTTGCCATTTGTGATGATGGAGAGTTATGGCACCACAACACCTTCTCCTCCTGAAGACAAATGTCTACCCTGGCTCTCGTCATAACATAGGGGGGGGGATGGTGGGAAGAAAAATACTGGGAGTGATGGTGGAAATAAATGGACCAAAAGGCACAAGCCAGGTGGTAAGGGGAAGCCATTTCAGTCTGATTGGAAGTCTATGGAGTTTGGCCCTAAGAAACAACCATGTAGGGAGAGGCGATTTGGATTTAGGACCATGGCACTGATGAGAAAGGGAAGGAGTTGACTCTTCCCCCAGCACCATTCCCCTATTACAGGGTTGCCAATTATTGGAGGTTTGCGGGTGGTGCTTGGGAAGGGCAGTGTACAGGGAGGGGAGGAAGTGGGGATGTGGTGCCATAGAGTTCACCCTCAGAGTCTCCATTTCCTCTGGGTGAACTGATCCTTCAGTCTGGAGATCAATTGTAATTCTAGGAGAACTGCAGACCCCACCTGGAGGTTGGCAACAACATTACAGCTGAAGAATAAGAAGAGTATGCCTCACTTTCCTCTTCCGGTGGCTCAAGTGGTTAAGACGCTGAACTGCAGGCTGTGGAAGGTCAGTAGGTCAGTAGTTCAGCAGTTCGAGACCCGGGTGTGCTGCATGATGGAGTGAGCTCCCGTCTCTAGTTCCAGCTCCTGCCAACCTAGCAGTTCGAAAGCAAGAAATTGCAAGTTGATAAATAGGTACCACTTCAGTGGGAAAGTAACAGTGTTCCGTGCACCTTGGTGTTTAGTCATGCCGGCCACATAACCACGGAAACGTCTTCGGACAGTGCTGGCTCTTCGGCTTTGAAATGGAGATGAGCACCGCAACCCTAGAGTCGGATTCGACTGGCTTTCGAGCAAGGGAACCTTTACCTTTACTTCCTCTACCCTAAGGAGTCTCAAAGCGGCTTTCGATCGCCTTCCCTTCCTCTCCCCACAACAGGCACCTTGTGACGTGGTGGGGGGGGGAGGCTGAGAGGCGCCTTCCCTTCCGCTCCCCACAACAGGCACCTTGTGACGTGGTGGGGGGGGGAGGCTGAGAGGGTTCTGAGAGAACTGTGACTGGCCCAAGGTCACCCAGTTGGCTTCATGTCTAGGAGGAGTGGGGAATCAAACCCGGTTCTCCAGATTAGAGTCGGGGGCTCTTAGCCACTAGACCACCCTGGATCTCTCTGGAGCTGATCTCTAGATCATAGAGAGCAGTTCCCCTGGAGAAAATGACAGCTTTGGAGGGTGGACTCTATGACATTAGACTCGGCTGAGGTCCCTCCCCTCCCAAAACTCTGCCCTCTCCAGGCTGCACCCCCAAATCTCTAGGAATTTTCCAATCCAGAGTTGGCAAATCTAACCCTATCCCATGGCCTGCCCCATGGGCTGAAGCAGGGCTATTTTGGGGCAGGAACGCACAGGAACAGAGTTCCGGCTGGCTTCAGAGCTGGCCACACCCAGTACAGCCAAAACCTCTGTGTGCGTGTCTACAGAGGGAAGGCCTGGATAGTGACCCCCCCCCCCAGCGACTCTGAGGCGTGCGGGCCTCGAAGGATCGGGGAGGCATTTAAATGCCTCCCCGTGACTTCCCTGGCCTGTCCAAGGGCTGGCTAGCCCGGGCTCCCCGCAGTTGCGGGGTGCCCAGGCAAGCCAAGGGAATGCATGGGGTGTGGCCTAATATGCTAATGAATGTCTGTTGTTGGGTGAGACCTATTATGCTAATGAGTTCCTGCTGGGCTTTTTCTACAAAAAAAGCCCTGGGCTGAAGAATAAACTATACCCATTGCAGAGGTCTGATTTGTATTGGGATGGCACAGGAAGGGAATGTATTTTGAGCCTTCCAATTCCTCTTGGTTTTGCTAATCAAAGCTGCCCCCTGCTGTTATTAACCATTTAGAGCAAAAATGATGCATTCTCATCTTTGTCCTGTCTTCTTTCCCCTTCAAAGTGCTACAACAGTCTGGGATGTCCGTTTTTATTTGTTTAGAGTTAAAAGTGGCGCCTCTACATGAATATAGTCCTCTAAAGTAAAAAGGCAGGGGGAAAACAGACACCTGGCATGTATCCAAACATTCCATGGGTTGAATTCAGATGAGAAGTTTCTGCAAGCACATGGATTTCCTCTCGCAGAACATGATTTTCATGCATCTCATACCCATCTGAAATAGCCCCTGACATTCTGTTTTTGGAGGAGAGGGGACCAGGGACCCTCAGGAACAAAATTTCAGCGTCAGTTTGGGCTGTCTGGGAAGAGGGTAAGCAGGAAAATAATCTTCCATTAGTAGAAATATTGCACCTGCCAAAACATTAGTCTGGATCCAACCCTGTGCAGGGAATGTGGAGATTTCTTGCATTCACCTCTGTCCCTTCTGACCCCCTGACCATTCCCAGGGCTGCAGGTCACATCTGGGGGAACAGCTGCATGAGCTGGGAAGCCTGAGCAAGAAAGGACACAGGGACTAAATGGCTCCTCCTCTTTCTGCAAGCGCAGCTCAGCTGAAGGAAGAGGCTGATTTCGTTCTCTTCTCCTTCCTCACAGCAGCCCAGCAATCTGCATGGCTTTTCCTCTGCATGGATCCTGTAAGCCTAGGGATGATTTTTCTGGGGGGCATGATGGCCTACAGGAATGGAGAGGAATGTGGGGAAATTCATAGGTCTTCTATACATGGACAGTTGGGTGTACAGCCCTGGGCCTTTTTCCTCTAAAGAGCTCATAACATCACAGGGTGGTGGTGGTTCTATTATCCAGCATCCCCTATACATGTAGAGCCCCCCCCCCCCAGCCCGATCTGAGCGGGGGATACTATAATTTTTTCTGTCCGATGTATACATGCCTCACATTTCTGGACTCAGCAACGCCCAGACCAGTGAGAGAAGGGTGAAAAACAAAGGACTTAATTTAACCAGCAAGTGACTTTATTTGTCCTAACGAGGTACCAACAAGAAACAGAGAATCAATAGGGAAACCAGAAATCATAGGCAGTTATATTGCAGAAACTGAAATAAAACAGTCAGTTTTACCCAACCCTAGTGTGTAGTAGTGTTATTTTATGCTAAGTTCCCAATTAAAATGGTATTTAGATCCCAATTATATTTTTCTCACTTAGCTAGCCCAGGGCAAACAAAGTCTGACAGAAAAGATATGGGATGGGCTACCCGAAATGAGACCAGAAGGTGTTGTAGGGTAGAAAGGGATAAAATTTAGGGTAATGGGAAGAGATTCTCTGACCAGGATGCAGTACATTGGAATAGACTGGAATAAGACAAACCAGTTCTCAGCAAGAAGCAAGAAAGCTAAAGGAGGCAAAATTGAGGAAGATAAATCATATTCTGCCTGTGTTAAAGCAGAAGGGTCCAATGTTGCAGTGATTGTGGTGACTGGAAGATGGTTTTGGATGTCAGCCTTGCCTGAATTTACCTGGGTGCTTATTGGGAATAATTACAATTGGTCCAATATCTGTGTCCCTGTTGGTGTTGGTATTGATCCAGAATTTTGGAGACTAACTGGTATTAGTAGACTTTTAAGTGGATCCTGATTCTTGCACTACTGGATCTGAAAACCATTGGTATGTGCTGGGCTCTTATAGGCTGAAATATTTGTCCTATTGTAAGAAGATGAGCCCCTCAGGTCGGAAGGTGTCCAATATGCTACTGAGGAAGAGCAGAGGGCAAGTACAAGTAATTCCAGAAAGAGTGAAGCGGCTGGGTCAAAGCCGAAAGGACACTCAGTTGTGGATGTGTCTGATGGTGAAAGGAAAGTCCGATGCTGCAAAGAACAATACTGCATAGGAACCTGGAATGTAAGATCTATGAATCAAGGCAAGCTTGACGTGGTCAAAAATGAGAAGGGTGAAAAACAAAGGACTTAATTTAACCAGCAAGTGACTTTATTTGTCCTAACGAGGTACCAACAAGAAACAGAGAATCAATAGGGAAACCAGAAATCATAGGCAGTTATATTGCAGAAACTGAAATAAAACAGTCAGTTTTACCCAACCCTAGTGTGTAGTAGTGTTATTTTATGCTAAGTTCCCAATTAAAATGGTATTTAGATCCCAATTATATTTTTCTCACTTAGCTAGCCCAGGGCAAACAAAGTCTGACAGAAAAGATATGGGATGGGCTACCCGAAATGAGACCAGAAGGTGTTGTAGGGTAGAAAGGGATAAAATTTAGGGTAATGGGAAGAGATTCTCTGACCAGGATGCAGTACATTGGAATAGACTGGAATAAGACAAACCAGTTCTCAGCAAGAAGCAAGAAAGCTAAAGGAGGCAAAATTGAGGAAGATAAATCATATTCTGCCTGTGTTAAAGCAGAAGGGTCCAATGTTGCAGTGATTGTGGTGACTGGAAGATGGTTTTGGATGTCAGCCTTGCCTGAATTTACCTGGGTGCTTAGGTGCAATAATTACAATTGGTCCAATATCTGGGTCCCTGTTGGTATTGATCCAGAATTTTGGAGACTAACTGTTATTAGTAGACTTTGAAGTGGATCCTGATTCTTACACTACTGGATCTGAAAACCGTTGATATGTGCTGGGCTCTGATAGGCTGAAATATTTGTCCTATTGTAAGAAGAGCACTAGAATATGTATGAAAAGTGCCTTAGGATAGATGTTGAAATTGACAAGGATATACTAATGTTATCAAAGAGATGCCAAAGGGTCCTTTCTGGCTTGATCACAGAGTTCCAGAAACTGCATCTGTAAAAGAAATCTGAAGAGCTTTGGTTGTTTGCCTTGCAAACCAGTGCTACACTTCAGAGCCAAGAAGCTGTGAGGAATTTCAGAAGATTCATGTCCCTTGGTGTTTCTGGGCTGCTTGAGCTATTCCCATGTAGAAAATGCCTTTAACCAACTGTGTGCTTTGATCAAGAGTATGGAAACAAAGAAATTGTGTATTTTCCTTCACCCTACCTTGCTCGGGCCAAAAGTTCTTGGGTCACTGTGCTCCCATGCTCCTGCTGTTTCAAAGTTTATCCATTTATTTTCACCCCAGACAGTGACCCAAAGTGGCTTACATCGTTTCTTCTTCTTCTCCATTTTATCCTCACAACCACCACCACGTGAGGCTAGGCTGCGAGTGTGACTGGCCCATGGTCACCCGGCAAGTTTCCATTGGCAGAGAGGGGATTTGAACCTGTGTTTCCCAGATCCAATCCAACACTCTGACCAAGTATGCAGGTACAACTTGCTGGCTTCTTAATAAAACCAATTAAAGTCCCAAGTGCTGTATCCAAATGCTCAATGTGTTCTGATTCTAATGCCAAAGAGCATCAGGGCCCTGCGGGACCTTGTGCAATTCTGTAGGGCCTGTAAGGCAGAGATGTTCCGCCAGAAGTTTGGTTGAGGTCAGTGACGGCTTACACCATGGCTGGCATCCTTCCCAGACCTCTGTCCCCTGAAGGATTTATTTATTTATTCAACTTATACCCTGCCAAGGCAGGCTCAGGGCAGCTTACATAAAATTCATATAAATACACTAAAAACAGTCAACAGACAACATCCTCATAAAATAACATAACCGTTCATTTAAATTTAATTCCTCCCCCCCCCCACCACCCATGAGGCACCCACAGACCGGAAATGGGGGGGAACCTTAAAACTTGGCCACTTGGTTATAATTAATGAATTATATGTGTTGGAAATAATTTTTATGGCTTTTATTGTTTTAACGCTGTACATTCGGTGATTCCTAAATGGAAATAAACAAATAAACAAATAAAGGGTTCTAATATATTTCTTTTAAAGAACAGTTATTTGTTGTCAGACAAAATGTTTTGAAAATACTTATTATAGGAGAAAAATAGGGCTAATTTATTCAGCCTCCTGAATTCATGTCAGCTTGAGACACAGAATTCCAACATGCAGTACGATGGAGTTTGAGCTAAGCCAGACTTTCTGGGTCTTCTGTACTGACTCAGAAACATGTATTTTAAAATGTTCCTTGATACAGGCTCTGAACATCATTATTATCCCCTGTTTATTACAGGCAACAAAACTTAATAGGCCTCGTCCTTTATGTTGTATTCCACAGCAGTGCCAAGAGATGGCAGCATAGCCACATCTGCCCACAGAACCAACAGAGTTCAAGTTATTCATTTTTAAAAATGTTTGGTCTTTCCATTTTAATCATTTTGAGCCATTTAGCACATGAATACAACAGTGCACAACACAGCCACAGATTCCCTATCTATTGCATTAGTGTACAGTAAATATCCCCAAAATAATATTCCCAGGGAGGCCTGATGAATAACATTGATATTTGAATTTGTTTTCCCACTATCTGCAGGCCCTCACTAAAGCAATCAGCATTATCATTAACACAGCCTTACAGAACAATGACAGTCATTTATTGCTGGTGTTTCGTGATTATTTTCATCTACGTACCTGCTTCAGTTCTTGCGGAGAATAATGATTTAGTCACTAATTCTACATTTATATAATATACTCTCTCTTCGAGATACAAGTAGAGCTCAATGGAGCAGAATATTCAACTATGAATTCTGTTCTCTGATTCATCTCCGGTCAGTGGTTTGTGTATTGTTTGTGTATGAAGAAGATTTACAGTAAAAGACATTATTCTAACTAAAACTCAGTCTCCTTGTCTCTTACTGGTATTTCTGGAAGAGTGGCACCCTCTGTATATACAGGTCAAAGGTCCTTTAGCTGATTGCCTAATAATAATTCATAATTCCCCAATATTGATAATTAATCCAGAGCAATCAGGCTAACAGTGTGACAGAGTGTTGGACTGGATGGGCCATTGGCCTGATCCAACATTGGCCTCTCTTATGTTCTTATGTTCTTATCTCCCTAGGCAGCCAAACCCCAAATCAGTGCCTTGAGCCATCTGCTGTGGAGTCTATTATCTCTCGATCAACAGTGCTTCATATTTCCTTCAAGGTGCTGATGCTTACCTTTAAACTGGGTGGCAGGAGAGGGCAGCCCAGCTGGGACTGCTGTGCCTGCAGGGAGCCCATGGTCTTACAACCATTGGTTTGGTTTAAACCATGTGGCAGGAGAGGGCAGCCCAGAAGGTACAGCGTGGGCAGAATGACCTCGATGTAGGTGGGGGAGTGACCTTTGAGGGACAGCAAAGGGGCAGGGGGAATCCAAGGGAATTTGTACGCTTTTGAATTACCTTCAGCTTGGAAGAGAAACAAGGGAAAAATCAGCACAAAACCATTCTCAGAAAAGCCAGGGAAACGGCAACCATAAAGCAAACTTAGCACTGAAGGGGGGGGGGGAATCAGTGCAGAATGAAAAAGAAAATCTGATGGAGATGCACAGCAAAAGTGAGAGGAAATACCCCTGCATAACAGGCCTTTAATGAAGTCTGAGATCTTTTGGCACCAGGCCTGATCTAACCTAAGGGGATCTTCTGGCACCAGACTTGATCTAACCTAAGGAGAAATCAGCATTGGTAAGGAGACAGGAAACCTAGGTCTCAATTCAATCCAGGTGGATGCACTGTCTTGAGCTTCATTATCAGTTGCAATTTAGGACCAGTTGCAGAGAGATGCTGATTTCTCCACGCCTACTACTGAAGTAAGGAGCCCAGTAAGCCCCTCTGCCCAGCCAGCCCCTCTAAATGCTTGTGCTATATAAGAGCATTGCAGAAGTGCCACCCCAATGCAAGCCAGACTTTCTGGGTCTTCTGTACTGACTCAGGAACATGTATTTTAAAATGTTCCTTGATAATAGGCTCTGAACATCATTATTATCCCCTGTTTATTACAGGCAACAAAACTTAATAGGCATCGTCCTTTATGTTGTATTCCCCAGCAGTGCCAAGAGATGGCAGCATAGCCACATCTGCCCACAGAACCAACAGAGTTCAAGTTATTCATTTTTAAAATTGTTTGGTCTTTCCATTTTAAACATTTTTGAGCCATTTAGCACATGAATACAACAGTGCACAACACAGCCACAGATTCCCAATCTATTGCATTAGTGTACAGTAAATATCCCCAAAATAATATTCCTAGGGAGGCCTGGTGAATAACATTGATATTTGAATTTGTTTTCCCACTATCTGCAAATTAGTTTCTTTCCCTGGCCCTCACTAAAGCAATCAGCGTTATCATTAACATAGCCTTACAGAACAATGACAATCAGTCATTTATTGCTGGTGTTTTCTGATTATTTTCATCTACGTACCTGCTTCAGTTCTTGCGGAGAATAATGAATTAGTCACTAATTCTACATTTATATAATATACTGTCTCTTCGAGATACAAGTAGAGCTCAGTGGAGCAGAATATTCAACTATGAATTCTGTTCTCTGATTCATCTCCGGTCAGTGGTTTAGCTCTCAACCTCTTCTGCAGTGGAAGATCTCTCACTTAGCAGAAATGAACCACTGGGTCCACAGGTGTCCTTGTGTGAGGAGAAAGCATTTCAACTCATGCAAGGGAGGGGAGTTTCTGCAGTTTCCATGTATTTCCCATTCAGGCTACACCTCCCTGCTTTGCATCTCTTGCTGTTCCCAAAATACCACCACCCCCTTTTGTGTGTGTGCATGTTTTTGTGCACTTTCCTGGAAGTCATGATGACTTCTGGTGACCCTTCCTGAGGGCATGGATGTTTTTCATAGAGGTGGCTTGATTAGCCTGCCTCTGGTATTCTTTGGAGATCACCCTTCCAAGGACTTGCCAGATTCGGCCCTGCTTAGCGTCTGAGATCTGACGCAATCGGGCTCTCTTGGGATATCCAGGTCACGGCGCTGTCCCCAAAATATCCTAACCCTGAGGAGCAGGCTACATGACTGCACATACACAAGGGAAGCTGGTAATGATCGATTCCATAAGCTCCACTCCGTTTCTGATTCTTAATTTTGTTTTATGACCATCAGCACCTGGTTTCCCACATCTCCAATAACTGTCAGATACCTTTGGATATTTGCCAGTGGGCTGGAGTGGTTAGAACATTGGACCAGGCGATCTAGGTTCAAATCCTTCCTCTGCCATGAAGCTCCCTGGATGGTGTTGGGCCACTCATTCTCTCTCGACTTATATCACAGCATTGGTGTGAGGGTAAGATGGGGGACAGAGAATCAGGCATGTTGCTTTGAGCCCTTTGGTGGAAGGGTGGGATAAAAATGTACCAGGCAGATGGTAGCGTAAGTATTTCAGTGTTAAGTATAGAAAACATTTTTACGACCCTAAACTCATTCACTATCACGACAGTTATGAGAGGCAGACCAATTCTATTTGCATTTTATGGAAGGGGGACTAAGGCTGAACACAGACCCTTTAAAAGCCAAGATATGCCTCCATCTTATGAGCAGCTAGAAGGTGCACCTTAGCTTTCAAGCTTTCAAGAGTTAAACCTCCCTTCGTCACATAGCCTCTTTGTCAGATACTACCTTATGAGTGGATTTAACATACTCTGAATCTGAAAAGACTAAGTTTCACCAGTAGATGGCCTGTCTTTTTCCTTCCAGACTAATAGACAGCCAACAGTGGAATACGTTTTGGTCAGTAAAAATGTGCAGGGGGACATTTTAAAAGTCTTTAAAAACCTTATGCATGGGAGAAAATTTAATCCCCTTTCTACACATACTGTGTTGCCATTCCAAATCAGGCAACTCAAGATTGCTCTTTCCCCTTAAAAACACTGGGAAATCCATTCAAGGATTTTTCAGCATCATATCTAACTAGAAATAATGCCCGTTGCGGAAATAAATACAACGGGATCTAGAAAGAGGCTCTGGGAGAGTGCTCTGGCTTTGGGCAAACAGTGTCAGTTTCCTGTGGCGACCTCAGCAGGGTTTAATGACAGAGTCCACTGTTTTCTCCAGAGGGACTGATCTCTGCTACCTGAAGAGCATTTGTATGTTTGAGTTATCTGTAGCCCTCACCTGGAGAGTGGTAACCATTGTTACCCATTCTCCTCTCCCCTATGAGGTATGTTATGCAACTGAAAATTCCAACTGCCTTGCGGGGGGGGGGGGAGTTTGAGGTGTGGAATGGACTGAAGTCCAATCAGCTTCCATATGCAAAAGACCAGGTTGTCGCAGCAGTTGTGGTGTGGGCGGGACCTGGGCTTTGCCTTCTGATTGGTGGCGATATATGCTGAGGAGCAGTGCCATCAGCCATACACTAAGGGAGTGCATTTTAGAATTAGAACTTTGGCACCCAATATTCAATTATATATAAGGAGAGATTAGACCTTCCATCTTTCAAATTCCCACCATTCACATAGCTTACAAGACCTGTGTTCCTTCAGGAATACAACTATATCATGTGCCTTCAACTGATTCACATACCTTATAGCAGTAAGCTGTACAACAACCCTGTCAGGTAGGTCAGTATCCCCATGGTGCAGATGTGAGGTGCAGACAGGGTTGCTTGAGGAAATTCCTGGAGATTTGGAGGGGGGGGATTTGGGGATGGTAGAGTCTGGAGAGGGGAGTAATCTTAGAAGGGGTGTGATGCTGTAGAGTCTACCCTCTAAAGCTGCCCTGTCCTGTAGGAGAAGGAATTTCAGCAGTATGGAGATCGGTTGTAATTCCAGAAGAACTCCAAGCCCCCCCCCCACAGACATTGGCATTCCCAGGAAGAAGTTAAGGCAGGGAGGAAATAAGTTTCTGGCTGAAGTGCCATTTCAATCAGGGCCAGTTTGGTGTAGTGGTTAAGTGTGTGGACTCTAATCTGGGAGAACCGGGTTTGATTCCCCACTCCTCCACTTGCACCTGCTGATGTGACCTTGGGTCAGTCGCAAGCTCTGGCACAGCTGTCCTTGAGAAAGAGCAGTTTGTGTCAGAGGTCTCTCAGCCCCACCCACCTCACAGGGTGTCTGTTGTGGGGAGGGGAAGGGAAAGGAGTTTGTAAGCTGCTCTGAGATTCCAAGTGAAGGGCGGGGTATAAATCCAATCTCTTCTTCTCTCATCTTCTTCTTCATCAATCAGGGACTGCCTGGCTGGCAATTCAAACTTTTAGCCATTAGAAGACACTGGCTCTCAATATGCAGAATTTCTTTCACTGACAGAAGAAGAAGTAGAAGAAGAAGAAGAAGAAGAAGAAGAAGAAGAAGAAGAAGAAGATTTATACCCCGCCCTTCACTCTCACTTGGTGTCTCAGAGCAGCTTACACTGTCCTTCTCTTCCTTCCAGCCTTGATCTGAGAGTAGCATTGGCGCCATTGACCTTCATAGGGATTTCCCCAGTGAAACAACTGCAAGCGCTTACGCCTTTGATGCTGAACCACCACCATACTGAGAGATAAAAGGCTTTCATGGCTCTGCAAAGTAAAATTGTTATTTATTTATGTTATTTAAAGTGTTTCTATTCCACCTTTCCACCCAGTTTAAGGTCCCCAAGGCTGTGAACCATCAAACACATTTGGACAAGTTTTTGATAGTATGGTAGTATAAAAGTAATTTAAAACAACAATTTAGCAAAACACATACATAGTTGAAACCCATGCACAATGAAAACACACAGGAAGGAGGCTCAGAGGCCATCAGAGTAACCCAGAGGCAAATCTGAGCAGCAGTGGCTGCATGATAAGAACTGGGCATGTCTAAATGATTAACAGCCTTTTCAACTGAGTAGTTCAAGTTCAAAAGATGCAATGTGTCTTATCTGGAGAGGAGAATGAGTTCAGAAGGGATAAGTTCAAGTTCAAAAGATGCAATGTGTCTCAGGCTGGGGCATGTGATGCTCTGTCTTCTTGGTGCTTGGGGAGGCAACAGTGGGAGGGCTTCTAATGTCCTGGCCCCACTGCTGGAGCTCCTGATGGCACCTGGTATTTTTGGGCACTGTGTGACAGAGTGTTGGACTGGATGGGCCATTGGCCTGATCCAACATTGGCCTCTCTTATGTTCTTATCTCCCTAGGCAGCCAAAACCCAAATCAGTGCCTTGAGCCATCTGCTGTGGAGTCTATTATCTCTCGATCAACAGTGCTTCATATTTCCTTCAAGGTGCTGATGCTTACCTTTAAACTGGGTGGCAGGAGAGGGCAGCCTAGCTGGGACTGCTGTGCCTGCAGGGAGCCAATGGTCTTACAACCATTGGTTTAGTTTAAACCATGTGGCAGGAGAGGGCAGCCCAGAAGGTACAGCGTGGGCAGAGTGACCTCGATGTGGGTGGGGGAGTGACCTTTGAGGGACAGCAAAGGGGCAGGGGAAATCCAAGGGAATTTGTACGCTTTTGAATTACCTTCAGCTTGGAAGAGAAACAAGGGAAAAATCAGCACAAAACCATTATCAGAAAAGCCGGGGAAACGACAACCATAAAGCAAACTGAGCACTGAAGGGGGGGGGGGAATCAGTACAGAATGAAAAAGAAAATCTGATGGAGATGCACAGCGAAAGTGAGGGGAAATACCCCTGCATAACAGGCCTTTAATGAAGTCTGAGATCTTTTGGCACCAGGCCTGATCTAACCTAAGGGGATCTTCTGGCACCAGACTTGATCTAACCTAAGGAGAAATCAGCATTGGTAAGGAGACAGGAAACCTAGGTCTCAATTCAATCCAGGTGGATGCACTGTCTTGAGCTTCATTATCAGTTGCAATTTAGGACCAGTTGCAGAGAGATGCTGATTTCTCCATGGCTACTACTGAAGTAAGGAGCCCAGTAAGTCCTTCTGCCCAGCCAGCCCCTCTAAATGCTTGTGCTATATAAGAGCATTGCAGAAGTGTCACCCCAATGCGCTCCTTTAAGAGAAACGCAAATTGCCTTTGCAAGTAGGAGAACCGAGACCAGAAAATACAGAGCCTTGCCACAATTGACAGCGCATGCTCAAAGTAAGCCTCGACATTGCCTCCAGACAGCACCAAGAAACTTGTTGACTGCTGGCAAGAAACACCTGTCTTAGACAGGAAACTTGTAGCTTAACCGCAAACAGACTGTGGCTTCGCTTAGGAACAAAGCACTTCTAGCTTCATGATCAGGTGACTGTAATAATCTTGCATGCAATTGTAACCAAGAAAAATAATTTTTTTTTCTTCTCTTTGTCTATGCTGTGGAAAACTATTTAAGCAGCTGAATCTTTACATTCGGGGTGCACACGCCCTGTTGTGAAGGTGCCTCGAGGTACTTACCAGTGCCATCAATGGTGAGACCTCATTTGGAATACTGTGTGCAGTTCTGGTCACCACACCTTAAAAAGGATATTATAGCTTTGGAAAAAGTGCAGAAAAGGGCAACTCGAATGATAAAAGGGTTGGAACACTTTCCCTATGAGGAAAGGTTAAAGCGCTTAGGGCTCTTTAGCTTGGAGAAAAGACGACTGAGGGGTGACATGATCGAGGTTTATAAGATTATGCATGGGAAAGAGCAGGTAAAGAAAGAGGTACTTTTCTCCCTTTCTCACAATACAAGAACCCGTGGGCACTCCATGAAATTGCTGAGCGGTCGGGTTAGAACGGATAAAAGGAAGTACTTCTTCACCCAAAGAGTGATTAACACATGGAATTCACTGCCACAGGAAGTGGTGGGTGCTACAAGCATGGACGGCTTCAAAAGGGAATTAGATAAGCATATGGAGCAGAGGTCCATCAGTGGCTATTAGCCACAAGGTATAGCTAGGGGCTCTGGGGCAAGTGATGCTCTGTCTTCTTGGTGCTTGGGGGGGGGGTCAACAGTGGGAGGGCTTCTAATGTCCTGGCCCCACTGCCGGACCTCCTGATGGCACTGGTATTTCTGGCCACTGTGTGACACAGAGTGTTGGACTGGATGGGCCTTTGGCCTGATCCAACATTGGAGTCTCTTATGTTCTTATGTACTATCGGCTGCGTACCTATGCGCATAATAAATATCCTGATTCTCCTTGTTGTCTCCTGGTGATCCCCTTCTCAGAACTCCTGCTACATTTCCTCTCTGCATATTACACCTAGTCCAATCACACTTTATATTGTCAGTTGCCTGCTAATGTCATTTGGCATCTGAAATCACTCCACTTTCCAATATAGAGGACAGATGGACTCACATTCTAGCTGTATCCGAAGATGTGAGCAGTAACTCACGAAAGCTCATACCCTACCATACATTTTGTTGGTCTTTAAGGTGCTACTGGACTCTTACTCTTTTCTATTCCTTGAACTGTGGGACTTGCACAAAGGAGCAGCCATAAATATGGGGCACTGCTGTGAGGAAAGTGAAGGGATGAAATTGCCCCTCCTCTCTCTTCTGTCAGGGGAGCAGTGCTTCCCAAAAGTACAAAAGAATCCATTTCACACATACCCCTTCGCTCTATGCTCTGCAGTGCTTCTGTTCCTCTGTGCACCTGCAGGCCCAGATATGATAGGTCCAGGGGTTGGAAGGGGATGTCAGATTGGACAGGAAAATGGGGGGAAAACTGAGTCCTTCATGGCTGGATAAAAGCCAAGGGGTCAGATCCCTCCACTAAGGCCAAAGGCACAGTACATGGGGGACAAGGTAAACCCAGTGTACTGAAATTACTCTTGGTCCTAAAGTTACATTTTCGCTGACCATTGTTACTGCCTTGGAAAGAAATAGGTAAAATTGTTTCATGCACTAACAATAGTACTGTGTCAACCTCACCTAGCCATGCTTTAGTAACATCCAGATTAACTACTTCAATGTGTTCTGTGTGCCTTTGTAGAATGTTTGGAAGCTCCAATGGACACAAAAATGCAGCTGCCAGAATTTTAACTGGAGTTTGTTGTATGCTGTGCACAACTCTGGCATGATTCCATTTGCAGTGATTTCCATTTACCAGTGTCTTTTTAGGATCTATCCAGGGTGCTGATTTTGATATTTCAAACCCTGAATAGTCTAGGTCCAAAATAACTGAAGGACTGCCTCCTTTCCTATGTACATTTTATGAACTCTTGGATCATGACTTGAGCCAGTTTGGTGTAGGGGTTAAGAGCAGTGGACTCTAATCTGGAGAACCGGGTTTGATTCCCCATTCCTCCACATGCAGCTGCTGGGTGACCTTGGGTCAGTCACAGTTCTCTGAGAGATGTTCCCTCAAGAGCAGTTCTCTCAGAGTTCTCTCAGCCCCACCTGCCTCACAGGGTGTCTGTTGTAGGGAGAGGAAGGGAAGGAGATTGTAAACCACTCTGAGAGTCCGAGTGAAGGGCAGGGTATAAATCCAATCTCCTCCTCCTCCTTTTCCCTCTAAGACATGACAGGAGCTGGTCCATGGGGTCGCGAAGAGTCGGACTCGACTGTGCGACTGAACAACAACAAAATCATGCTCCCCACCCCCAGTCATCTATTTTCTAAACAGAAAAGTCCCAGACTTTTCATCCTTTTCGCCAATCCCCTAATCATCTTGGCTGCCCTCCCCTGTACTTTTTCCAGCTCTGCAATGTCTTTTTTTTTTTGAGATACGGTGACCAGAACTGTACATAATATTCCAAATAAGACCACATCATAGATCTACACAGGGGCATTACAGTATTGGCCATTTTATTTTCAATCCCTTTTCTAATAATCCCTAACACAGAGCTTGCCTTTTTCACTGTGGCAGCACATTGGGTTGACACTTTCATTGAGCTATCCCCTTATAACCCCAAGATCTTTTCCCCTCTCAGTCTCAGCAAGTTTAGACCCCATTAGCCTATACTTGAAGCTTACACTTAATACTGAACTTCATTTGCCACGTTGTCACCCACTCATCCAGTTTGTGGACGTCCTCTTGGAGTTCTTCAGTCAGCCTTGGTTTTCACCATCCTGAATAATTTTGTGTTATCTGCAAACTTGGCCACTACACTACTCACCCCTAGTTCCAGATTACTGATGAATAAATTAAATAGTACCAGCCCTAATACTGATCCTTGTGGGACCCCACTGCTTATTTCCCTCCATTGTGAGAACTATCCATTGATTCCTATTCTTTGCTTCCTGTCATTTAACAACTTTTTAATCCATAAGAGAACCCATTCTCTCAGCCCATGACTGCTATAATTACTCAGGAGTCTTTGGTGAGGTACCTTGTCAAAAGCTTTTTGAAAGTCCAGACATATAATGTCTGCTAGGTCACCATTGTCTACATGCTTGTTCACTTTCTGAAAGAACTCCAAAAAGTTGGTGAAGGAGGACTTTTCCTTTGCAGAAGCCATGCTGATTTTTCCTCAGCAGGCTTTGTAACTCTATGTGCTTAACAATTCTATCTTTGATTACAGTTCCTACTAATTTGCCTGGGACAGACATTACTCTGGCCAGCCTGTAATTTCCTGGTTCCTCTCTGGATCCCTTTTTTAAAATAGCTGTAACATTTGCTACTATCCAGTGTTCTGGTACAGCAGCTGAATTTAGTGATAGGTTGCGCATATGGGTTAGTAGATCAACTATCTCACCTCTGAATTCCTTAAGAACTTTTGGGTGTATGCCATCAAGGCCTGGATACTTATCAGTTTTTAATTTCCCCAGTAGGTATACAACATCTCTAGTCACCTCGTGGGCTTAGTTCTTCAGACTCCCTTCCTGAAAATAGGGGCTGTGGCATGGGTACAGGGTCCATACTTTCCACAATGAACACAGAAACAATCCCTTTAATCCTTTGTCATTCAAAAGCCCCATTTCTTCTCTGGCTGGTTTCCTGCTCCAGATATATATTTAAAATGTTTATTGTTTGTCTTGATGCAACCCGGTTCTCAAAATCTCTTTTTGCATGCATAGTTATTGACTTACATTTATTTTGCCAGAGCCTGTGGTCCCTGTGCACTGGAAGAGCACATCCCACCAGTGCCGTAACAATTACATTGACTATGTGTTTTGAGGCACAGTCCAAAGCATACTTCTTTAAAAGTGTACCCTGCTGGAATTGGTAGGGCTAACTCCTGAGTCATTATGGTAAAAGTTAGGTGGCAAAAAGTATTCATACTTTAAATTTCACGGAATATGTTTAACTCATCCAGCACTAAAATGAAAGTTCAAGGTCCATGTCAGTATATCTGTTACCTGTAAACTAATTCTTGATAGAAGCAGCCTCTGTTGTTAACATTCGTTTCTGCGCTGACTACTCCTATCTTCAACACATGTGGTGAATGAACATAATTAATCTAGTGATCAGTTATCATACAGGAAAACCAAGGATGAGAACAAGAGGCAAAGTGATTACTACAATATATGGCCTCTGTTAGCCCAAGAGCCTAATAATATGAATTCTTACTCAGAAGTCCCAGCAGTTCAATAGGAGTCAGCTGAAAAAAAAATAGGGGTTGCCCTTATTTAGAAGTATCACCAGAAAACATGAAATTAATGTATTTTTAAAGTGTTTGTTAAGCAAATTTCATTTGTGTTGCCAGGACATAATGAACACTTCATGCAGTGATGTGTATAGACCCTACAATTGGACAGTTTTCCATAGGTGCATTATATATCTCCATGTGCCAGGTTAACTTTTGTTTTTCCTATTAAGTAGCTCACCCATCCAATGATATGAAAGACTGGGACAGCACGTGCAGCTACTCAACAATAAACTAGACACTGTGCTATTGTATTAGCATAACTAATCAACTGCTGACCTTTAATAAACATAGCCTCTAGGCTGTTATGCTGACAAAGCATTATCTTGCACCTCTCCCCTATGCTCTTTTTAAAATGCAAGTTAAATCCAAGACTTTCCCCTGTGAAAGGGCCTAGAGCATCCACGACAGCCACCAGTGGGTGGTGTCTGTCGACTGGAGCCTTACTTGTAAGCAACCATCCATCTTATCTACACTGTGTGCTTCTGACAGAATTTTAGCCTTGGAGAAATATACAGGAAGAACAAAATGAAATGACAGTATGGAATGCAATGGCTCTGTTAAAAAGCATTATGTAACGAGTACCACCATTTATGGCAGAACTGTTTGCTTTTACAAGTAATTCAAACCTCAAGTTCGTATTTTAATGACAAACGTAACCAAGCACTTTTATTCATTTTATTGCAAATTGTATACAAATTTCCCTTCATCAGGGCCAGTATTTCCAGGTAGCACATTGAATATTTTTATGATTACAAAACAAAAAGATTATCAATTACGATGGATATGCAAGTTATTACTTCAGTTAGAAACAGAAGAAGAACAAGTGAAAAAACGTATGATTAAATGGATGTAGAATTTCAGAGTGCAAATAGCAATGCACCAATGGGAACAGTTATGGGATAAAGAAATTAAGTACACAGCCAGCCAAGCATTAAGAGAAAAATGGTAAAAAATATCTATTTTTTATCTTATATGTGAGGTATATAATAGACTTATTTAGGCTTTGGTATTTTAAAAATTATAGCTAGTATCTGGAAACAATGAAATATAACGCAAAATACGTAATAACAAAGAAATAATATAGTTGCAAAGTAGATTAGTTATGAAATTTGAAATTCAAAATGTTTGAAGGATCATTGTTTTCTATACAAAATGTCTCAAAAACTATAACGAAGGGGATATTTACTCTTTCTGTTCCAATTATTCTGCAATGCATGATAACCTTGTTATATGTAATTCCTATAGAATCACTTTTTCCCTTTTGTATCCCCTCTGCATTATATTTGCTTTCTAAAATAAAACAGGCAGCTGTGTAGCTGATACTGTTTTCCCCAAAAGACTTGCAATTGAAAATTATTTCTTTATAGAAACGGCTTTAACCTGTGCACAAATCCACATAATTAAAACCACCCTCTCTCCAGGGTTAGTTAGTGGGCTCAGTAACAGTTTCAGAGGGAGCTGGAGCTTTTCCCTAACAAAACTTCATATTTCCATGTGTATCAGGAGCTCTATAAGGAATGTCCCAAATCCACGGACGATCTGCAACGAAAATCAAAAAGCTCAGGGCTCATTGTACCACCAATAGGAAAGGAGCTGATTGACATGCAATTAGACTTCTGAACAAGTTAGACATTTGTTTCACAATTCTTATTTCCCACCTTCCCAACTAACTGACCTTTAACTATGGGGGTTTGCTACCCAGAAATGGCAAGCCGATTATTCGCAATTCCTTCCAACAAAAATGGCAAAACCTGATGTGCTGGTCTTTATGGCCTCCTAACAAGCACAGCTTGATGCTGGGGCACACAGCCAGGTGGGAATCACAACAAGTAAGCATCATCTCATTGGCGGACTAAGTGCTATACACACAAAAGCTCACATGACTTGGCCAGTTCGTTGGAATTCCTAGAAACTCAGTTTTAACTCTGGAAAATCTCTATTGCCTACGGCAGCAGAAAACAATCCTGTACGAACATCTTCAGTGTGCTTCCTAAGAATCACTTACCAAATCCATCCATTGCAGTAGCAACACTTGGCCACTAAGAGAACCTTTTACGAGACCTATGATTTTGTGTTTGTTTTTTCTGCGGTGAAGTCACAGCTGACTTATGGCAGCCCCCATAGAGGTTTCAAGGCAAGAGACATTCAGAGACAATGTGCCATTGCCTGCCTCTGTGTAGCAACCCTTATATCCCTTGGTGGTCTCCCATCCAAATACTGAACAGGGCTGATCCTGCTTAGCTTCTGAGATCTGATGAGATGGGGCTAGCTTGAGCTATTCAGGTGAGGGCAGACCTATGTACTCTTCTTCGATCCCTACCTGTAGTTGGGAAGGAGCCTGGAGTTTTGGAAAGAGGATTCCTCCACTGTCTATGCACACAAAGGAACCAAGACCTCTGAGAGACAGTGATGGACAAAGACCATTTGTACACCTCACACACATGTACATTCCATGAAATGGCACATGGAAACTGTGAGATACTAGACCTCTCTCTCACCAGGCAGCAGTGTTCCCTCTAAGCTGAATTAGTGTGAGCTAGCTCAGTTTCTTAGCATCTGGCTCACACATTCTTGCTTTAGCTCAGGAAGGATGGCTCCAGAGCAAACTAATTTATGCAGTAGTCAAATCGCTCGCTCACAACTTTAATGCCAGTAGCTCACAAAGTAGCATTTTTGCTCACAAGACTTCACAGCTTAGAGGGAACATTGCCAGGCAGTGGAATTTTCTACTCTTGATGATGGTCTTCTGCACAGTGTTTCATACATAAATTATTTTATGAGGCAGAGAAGATAGAAGTGGAGTGAGGGGAGACCCAACAGATATGGAGCAGAGGTCCATCAGTGGCTATTAGCCTAAAGGTATCGATAGGAACTCTCAGGCTGGGGCAAGTGATACACTGTATTCTTGGTGTGTGTGTGTGGGGGGGGCAATAGTGGGAGGGCTTCTAGTGTCCTGGCCCCACTGCTGGACCTCCTGATGGCAACTGGTATTGTTGGCCACTGTGTGAGATGGGCCATTGGACTGATCCAACACTGGCTTCTCTTATGTTTTTATGACAGATAAAATGGTAGTAACGACCTGGGGATGGGAAGGTAAGGGTAGAGCTGTGAAGAGAAAAATGCATCAACTGCTATGTTTAGACGGGGGAAAGGATACATGGGAAGAGCAAGAAGAACGTTATTACAGGAAACTGTATTACAGGAATGTTATTACAGGAAACTGAAAGCAAGGGACACTTCTGACTGTGATGCATAATTGCATCCACTCACACCGATATGTCAACTAAGGGACCCTTCCACTTCCCTCTCTCAAACCAACGGCATGAAGGGCTACTGCAGCAGTTAGCAGTGGGAGGCCGCTTGTCAGTATGTGGCATTGCCAACAGCTCCCTTCAAACAATTGTTACAGCCATGCTCAGGCCCATAGACAGGAGTTTGTGGCTTGAGGGGCAATTTTTTTTTCTGGTGGGGCTGAAGTTCTCAGTGCAGAAAGAAAAGCCATTCAGCCAAGAGAAAACTGTTACCAGGATAGATCTCTAAATTGCAAGCTGTCAACCACTTTAGATGACAGTTCTCATCTGCTGCATTAATCACTTCTGCCAGCCTGAGCAACAATTCCGCTAACAATCCAGCAGGTGGAGGTGATGACTTCTATAGTGAAGAAAGCTAAGACTTAGGCAGAAAAACTCTCTTAAAGACCAGATTCTTGACAGAAGGGATCCCAGAGGTCACCTACTCCAACCCCCTTGCTCAATGTGGGAATTAGTCAACTACAGCACCTCACTCTGCTTAAAGGCGCACATGACCTTAAAAAATGTTTAAAAACAATTGAAAAAAGCATTTACAGGGGGAATTCTTGTGGGGCTGTGGCTTTAAGAAAGGGGGCAGAGCCCCCAAAAGCCCCACTGTAGCCACAGGCCTGGCCATGCTTCTTCTCATGACATGAACCCCCAACCCCTTATTACTCATCTCAGCTCATAGGGGGAACACATGTGAAAAGTGGGCTGTAAATTCATCCCAGCACCCCTCCAAGGCAAAGTGTCTATATCTAACCCAGGGCCTTGTCCCCTGAGAAGGTTCTGGCCTTGACATGCAATCCTTTTAACTGCTGGGCCATGAGAAGTATTGACTTTTCCTGGGAGCATGCTTATGCATTGTGTGTGAGAACAGAATATGTGGCGTAGGTTTTGGCATCTCAGCCATTGACACACTTTGACTGGTGCCTTTTTTGTGTAAGAACTGTGGGAGTTGTTGTCAAAAATGTTATGACTGGCATTTGGCAGCACTGCTAGGGATGCTGTGGGAGTGGCTGTCTCTTACGATGTTACTGTTTGTTTCTACGGATATTGTTCTGCTCTCCACACGATCTACTAAAAGCACATTGGATCTCTACTAGAAGACACAGGGGCTAGCTTATTGGTCACCAGATTATAGAAATGGCTTGCCTAAACTCTAAAATCCAATATTTATTTGCGATACTTTTGTGCTAGCCTTCTCCAGAGAAGCTCAGAGGACCCTGTTGGCCAGCCCTCCAGCCAGAAGCAACAACATCAAGTGCCATAAGATGTGCAGAGTTTATTTGCCTGAAGCATCATAGCTGAGTGGGAACTGAACATGGGTTTTTGTATAGACCAATTCAGTGGACAATACGCCATGCTGATCTGAACAGCAGCTACAGTTAGTCTTAGAAAGCACCGGTGCTGTTTATACTGTGGGGGACCCGGTTCTCTAAGAGGAGGTCATGTGCTGGGCAATTCCAGTGGTAGTTATTATCTGAGTCTGTAGCTGTTGGAACCTGGGCTGTGTTGTCCATATGCAGTACGTTTATTTATCCAATTTGTTTTCTGCATTTGAGAAAGACACCTTACCTTCACTTTCATGCTTCTCTGGGGGAAGATCAAAAGGTACAGGAAACGATAATGCTGGCTCATCAGAAAGCAGGTTCTCTTTCACCTGGAAATAGCCAGTATCCAAGCCCTGTGACAAAATGCAGACAGACACGGCCTTACATTCAAGCAGTTTTTTTGGCTTCCGTTAATCAGAAAACAGATAAGAAAGCAAAGACAGCCTTTGCTATACCTTTCACACTGCTCTGTTCCAGTGCTTTATTTATGTTACTTATAGTCCACCTTTCTCACTGAGACTCAAGGCAGATCACACAATGTAGATCAATGCAATCAACAGGACAATAAATCTAATAAACAATGTAACAGGACTAGGACTGCAGAAGACTGGAACAGAGCTGTTATCTGAACACAGCATAAGTATTAAACATAACATTTTAGACAAGGCAGAACATGCTATTACACAAGTAGAAAAACAATGTATTTTGTGGGATCAGCCCTTTATGAGGTAACCCTATTTCTTTTATTAAAAAAATATGCTACTGAACAATTCTGTTTTGTGCTCTTTGGTTGTGGTAATAGCTTAATCAGCAGTTTAAATGTCTGATCAAACCATTTTTGTACATTTGTAATTCTTTATCTTGTTCAAGTTGGCCAATCCCTCTAGAGGCATTTATGCTGCAGATGAGCATTGCATGTGCAGAGGTTCTTCAAGAGCCCATTTCCTACTGTAGTTCATGTTCCCCTGAAAAACTGTTCCTGTTGCTTAGGGCAGTGGTTCCTAACCTTTTTGCTATGGTGACCCACAAGTCCAAATTTACTTGGCACAGTGACCCATCCAGGATCAAGTCAAGGTCTTCTGATACCCTAGACAAACAATGACCTTGGTGCCCATCTAGTCCAACATTCCATTTTCTGCAGTGGCCAACCAGATGTTCTTGAGAAACCAACAAAAACTGCATCCTACTATGAACCCAAACAAGTGGCATTCCAAAGTACATAGCCTTTGTATTTGAGGGCTACATTCCCACCTTTGACCACCCTCTTCTTCTCCACTACTCTTTCTAATCTCCTTTAAGATTCTAAGAAATTTGCTCTAGTACTAATAAGCAATGTAACAGGACTAGGACTGCAGAAGACTGGAACAGAGCTGTTATCTGAACACAGCATAAGTATTAAACATAACATTTTAGAAAAGGCAGAACATGCTATTACATAAGTAGAAAAGCAATGTATTTTGTGGGATCAGCCATTTATGAGGTATCCCTATTTCTTTTATTAAAAAAAAATACCCTACTGAACAATTCTGTTTTGTGCTCTTTGGTTGTGGTAATAGCTTAATCAGCAGTTTAAATGTCTGATCAAACCATTTTTGTACATTTGTAATTCTTTATCTTGTTCAAGTTGGCCAATCCCTCTAGAGGCATTTATGCTGCAGATGAGCATTGCATGTGCAGAGGTTCTTCAAGAGCCCATTTCCTACTGTAGTTCATGTTCCCCTGAAAAACTGTTCCTGTTGCTTAGGGCAGTGGTTCCTAACCTTTTTGCTATGGTGACCCACAAGTCCAAATTTACTTGGCACAGTGACCCATCCAGGATCAAGTCAAGGTCTTCTGATACCCTAGACAAACAATGACCTTGGTGCCCATCTAGTCCAACATTCCATTTTCTGCAGTGGCCAACCAGATGTTCTTGAGAAACCAACAAAAACTGCATCCTACTATGAACCCAAACAAGTGGCATTCCAAAGTACATAGCCTTTGTATTTGAGGGCTACATTCCCACCTTTGACCACCCTCTTCTTCTCCACTACTCTTTCTAATCTCCTTTAAGATTCTAAGAAATTTGCTCTAGTAACCACCAGGACATGTTTTACTTGATTCTTTATCAATCAACATGCACATGCTAAAGTATGGCATGGAAGATACTGTTTCCAGAGTCAGGTCTTTGTTTTTAAAATACAGGCCAAAGCCTCGCCTCAAGTTAAGCCCTGAAGTTGGTTGTTCTAGGGGCCAGCTCACACCTTTTGATTTTCCAAGAGAGATATTATTCTACACAGGAAAATGTATATACCTCTCATTTGTAACTGAATGTGTTGTTTTGCTTATTGAGACAGCACAAGTGGTTGCATTCATCACACATGACAGGATGTTCTTTTCTTTAAAAAGGAGGAATATCAGTTTTCAACTTTAGTACAGTGCAAAGGGCTTAGCACAGCACAAGCTGTGAAAGCACCCCTAGTTTCTGTCTAAACTTAAAGGACAGACTGTTGGGTAAGAACCACCATGCATGAGAAGGTAGATGCTACTCAACAGCTTTACGCTGAAACTGCTTGATGCTGAGCATTATACCACCTTCAACCACCTCCAGGGTAGACTTTCATCATTACCTGTGTTGTGAAGATTTAATCCACACATTACTGACTACATGACTAGGGAAATTAAGCGGTCTACATTACAGCAACCAAGGCCATCCATAAACATGTCACTCATGGGGGAGAAGGGACTAGAACAAAGAGTCTTGTCTTCCCAGTGGAGAGTTCACAAGATGCCTCCTAAGGTCAACTACCTGAGAGCAGGGACCTCCCTCTGTTGTCTCTTCCAGCTGAGCCAGAGTGGAATTTGAGGAAGGCACACAGTGTGTGTGTGTGTGTGTGTTAGGTGATGAGTGAAGCTGGCGGATGGCGGTAAAGGGGTTGGCAGCAAGGGGCTCAGTGTGGTACATCTCCCACAGTGTGTAGAGGGCAATGAGGCACTGCAGCAGGCGGATGGAGCAAGAGGCTGGGTTGCTGAAGGAGCCCACGTATGCACACGCCTCTTTCTCTCCTCCTCTAGCTTTTCCATGTCCTGTAGAACAGCTCACATCCCTAACAAAGAGTTTGCCTTTTTCACTGCTGCAGCACACTGAGTTGACACTCTCATTGACCTATCCACTATGATCCCAAGATCTGTTTTCTCTCTCTGTCTCAGCAAGTTTAGACCCCATTAGACCCTAACTTGAATCTGGGATTTTTTGTCCCAATGTGTATCACCTCACAGTTAGCAACACTGAACTTCATTGGTCACAATGTCGCCCACTCACCCAGTTTGCAGAAGTCCTCTTGGAGCTCTTCACAGTCAGCCTTGGTTTTTACCATCGCGAATAATTTTGTGTCATCTGCAAACTTGGCCTGCTACACTACTCCCCCCAACTTCCATATCATTTATGAACAAATCAAATAGTACCAGCCCCAATACCAACCCTTGTGGGACTCCACTGCTTACTTCCCTCTATTGTGAAAACTGTCCATTGACTCCTACTCTTTGCTTCCTGCCATTTAACCACTTTTTAATCCATAAGAGAACCCGTCCTTTTATCCTATGACTTCTAGGTTTAGTCAGGAACCGTTGGTGAGTCTCGATCAGTGGGAAACCAAAAGGTTCTGCCCCAGTAGCCTACTTTTAGCCCAGCCGTCAGCAGCAGTTTTGGTGCACTTCCTAATTCTGTCACTACCATCCTCCCATTCACAGCTGAGGCCTACAAGGAGTTTTCTGCAAGAGGCTATGAAAGCCTTATCAAAGACAGACTCGCTGCTCCATCTTGCTCACTACTGTCTATTCTGACTGGCCGTGCTTCACCAGAGTCACTGTCAGAACCCTGCCTAAAGACGTACTTTTCTCCCTTTCTCACAATACAAGAACGCGTGGGCACTCCATGAAATTGCTGAGCGGTCGGGTTAGAACGGATAAAAGGAAGTACTTCTTCACCCAAAGAGTGATTAACACTTGGAATTCACTGCCACAGGAAGTGGTGGCGGCTACAAGCATGGACGGCTTCAAAAGGGAATTAGATAGGCATATGGAGCAGAGGTCCATCAGTGGCTATTAGCCACAAGGTATAGATAGGGACTCTGGGGCAAATGATGCTCTGGTCTTCTTGGTGTTTGGAGGGTCAACAGTGGGAGGGCTTATAGCGTCCTGGCCCCACTGGTGGACCTCCTGATGGCACTGGTATTTCTGGCCACTGTGTGATACAGAGTGTTGGACTGGATGGGCCTTTGGCCTGATCCAACATTGGCATCTCTTATGTTCTTATGTTAACCTAACAAACAGGAAGTTGCTTAAACGTTATCAAATATTTATATCCCACTTTTCCCTGTGACTCAAGGCAGCTTAAAAATCGTACTAAAAAGCATAATAGCGGTGGCACAAAAAATTATTTTTTTCTTCCTCAATTATAGCCTATGTTGATCATTATAGTCAATGGGCCCCATAGGCTATAATGGAGACTCGATCTGGGATATCTGGGGCTCGGGGGGGGGGGGGGGTGCTTGTGGGCCCCTCCCTAAAAAAAAAAACATTTCAAAAAGAATGGACCAGAAGGAGGTGCCCCCACCCTCCATTGTTTGTGAGTTGTAGCAGAAACCCTCTGAGCTGGCCTCTGAAATGTTGTACGCCAGCGCCCCCTAGTGCAGCTTAGAGGGAACTGTGAACTCAAGCACCCCCAGCTCCCCATCTTACTACAGCCCCTGACTGCTTTTGTATACGTAGCACCCATGGTTCCTACCCTCGCTGCTCTGGGTGATCAAAAGCAATCCCTTCTTTTTCACCAGCAGAAAAGTTGATCAGATCCATCCAATCCCATTCTCTTACACGAGAAAAACCACTTGATCTTTTACTCAAAATATTTTAACCACCTTAATTCCCTGATCTGAAGTTTAGATTCTCAATCAGCTGTAAACAATAAAGAGACTGTGGCTCCACTAAATGTAACACTGTCTGGGGTACAGGTGAACTCACAAGTTCAGAAGGCAAGAAGAGGACTCCTAGCTCATACGATCGGATCATCAGCTGGGCACCGTTTTTTTCGAATGCTCCCCAAGCAGCCTTGGAAAGATTGGCACTGTAGGGAGGAGGACAGCAATTCTGTTTGAAGCACGCCCATGGCCGCTGATGGCAAAAGTACATGGTTTGGTTTAAGTGCTGGAATACATTCTAGCGAGACCTGGACTCAAATCCCGACTCTGCCTGGAAGCTCACTGGGTACATTACTCGACAGAACTGAAGTTAGCATAGAAAGGGAGAGGGGATATGCGTGCCACTCTAAGCTCCTCGGAGAGCAGGTGGGATAAACATCTAATAAATAAATGGTTCCTATGCACATAGTTGTCAATGCAGAATGTGGATTCTGAAGAGTTCTAGTTTTTAGATGGGCAAAATATTGTGAATTCCCCATTTTGAGCACATTTGCCTGTATTTCCAGAGATATGTTAACCTTGTGAGAAAGTTTGTAGCTGCAATTTGAGCTCAGTCCTGATTTCCCAGACTGGGATGAGAAAAACGACGAGACTTAACTTATGGAATTCTAAAAGAGGGTCTCAAGTGGCTTCAGAGCGATTTTTTCATCTTTACACGGTGTGAAATGAAAAGGAGCCTAAGTGATCATTGAGGCATCCTGGCAGGAGTGGGGGAAAAAGAAACCTCGCCTTACCTACTAACAGAAGACTTACCTGGTAACCAAAAACCATGCAATCTCTTGGAAGTCAGGAGACACTCTCATGTAAGTCTTAATGTGAGGCATGGCATGGCTACGACCTGAAGTTTCAGCTGACCATTTGCTGAAGTAAAAAAGGAAGACAGGAGTGAAATCACAGTTTCAGATCCACATTATCCCCATTGGGTAAGCCATGGCTAAAAGTGATTTTTTTTTTAACACCTTCTTCAATCTTTTTTACCACCTTCTTCACATGCAAGAGAGAACCCAATCACCAATGCCCTCTCTTCCTGATACGGCCATTTGTACCTCCCAAGAAGCTTCCCTCAGAGGTCAGGTGACCCTTTGCAGTGAAATTGAAAGTGGCATAAAAGAATACAGCATGGAAAACTGTTAATCGCACCCATGCACATTAATGCATACAGACTGGTTCTTTGGGTCCAGGTCATAATTTAGTCAATTTTTGTCTTGCTAGGGATTGATAAAAATTGTTCTTGTTCAGACTCTTAGGGCTGCTTTTTTTCCTCTTTGAATACCAACTACAAGAGAAGAAAGCAAGCATATACCCGCATCCCACCATTATGGGATGATTTAGAAGGTTTTTAACGTTCATAAATCATACAAACATATTTCCTCTTTCCATTTCCTGAAAGCCCTCGTAGTTGCTCTCCTTTTCCTGCTCCTGTCTCTCCTTCTAGAGTTGCCAGTCTCTGGGTGGTGATGGAGATCTCCTGGAATCACAACAGATCTCCCAGCTACAGAGTTCAGTACTCCTAGGGTTGCCAGACTGATGTTGGGAAATCTCTGGAGATTTGGGGGTGGAGCCTTGGGAGGGAAGCAACCTCAGCTGGTTATAATGCCATAAAATCCACCCTCAAAAGCAACCATTTTCTCCAGGGGAACTATTCCCTGTCATCTTACACCTGTAATTTCGGGTGATCTCCAGCCCCCACCTGGAGGTTGGCAATCCTAGTTCCCCTGGAGGAAACGGATGCTTTGGAGGGTGGATATACGCCTCTGAGTTCCTTCCCCTCCTCAAACTCCCCTCCCCCCAAATTTTTAGGATTTTCTTAACCTTTTTCCCTCCTCTTGGCAATCCTCATATCCTCTCCCTGCCTCTTTCTCTCAACCATTCACCAACCTACCTTTTATCTAATTCCCATCTTCAGCTAAATTTATTATTAATTTACTTCATTTATACATCACCTTTCTCCACAGTGGATACCAAAAGCAGCTTACATTATTCTCTTCTCCTTCTTTTATCCAGGTTAGGTTGAAAGTATGTGACTCGTCCAAAATCACCCAAGTCAGCTTCTACAGCAAGAGGGAGATCTGAACCTGGGTCTTGCAGACCCCACTCTGAAGCTCTAACTGTTGCACCACACTGCCTTTCATAGGGTGGCTGCTGTTGAACAGTAGCAAGCGGCCAAGCCTACTTGAGTCATGCAAGCCAGGTGGCATCAAGTCACCCAGAAGTTGCTGCGAGGCCTTGGGTTGCCAACCTCCAGGTGTGACCAGGAGATCCCCCCGGATTACAATTCCAGACATCTGTCCCCCTGGAGAAATGGCTACTTTGAAGGGTGGACTCTATAGCATTATATCATGTTGAGGCCTCTCCCTCCCCAAACTCTGCACTCCTCAGACATCACAAAATCTCCAGGAATTTTCCAACCTGGAACTGGCAGCCTTAGCCAGGCCTGGCCCCAATGAGTTCTCCCTCAAAAGCCGAAACAGGATTGGAAAGGGCCTCCCCCCCCGACTTTTACCGACAGAGCCAAATGTGGAATGCTGGGGCTGCCTAGCAACAGCCACTGAAGGCATCTGTTGCTTAAAGACACAGGTGCTTCTTTTGTCATTTTTTGGATTTTTTTAAAGCTGTTATTGAGAAATTGACATATTTGCTGTTTATGAATTTATATATATGCTAACACACTATATAGATTGTGTACACACATTTGCTCATAGGCTCAAAGGTAAAGCTGCTTGAATCACCTGTTGTGAGAGAGATTTCACATAGAGGGTATTGAACTGCATTTCAAGCTAATGAGTTTGCAGACACACAAACACAGCTACTAAGCCTTATGGGAAGAAGAAGCACATTTCGCCATTGTTAGCAGGAAATACAGCTTAAAAAGACAAGTATTCCCCCATTGCTGAGAGACTTGATGTCATGTTTTACACGGAGCTAATCTTCATCTGAATTGCCATTTCCTGGTGGACTGTGCCTAGAGTCAATCTATCTGCACATCAAGGAGAATCATGATGCTGAGAATTCACACCTGACCAGATGGCTTTCCATGAATTAGAGTCTAGAGTTTCAAATATTGGCCCAACCCTTAAAGGTGCTGCCCCTTACTAACATGCACCAATGAGAAGAAGGAATGGGACGGACTACAGATAGGTGGGATCTCAGTTTGGCTAGGTTGCCACCCACCCGAAGATTTGACTATAAAACGTGAAGACCATGCGTTAGAGCTTTTGCTAGCCGCTACCCCCCTCCTGCTTTAACTCCCCTTCTGCCCAGCCTGCCCAGCCTTTGTCTTTAGTTGATCCTTTGATGTGCGCAGCCAAAGAGGTCCATGCCCTGCTAGCTGGTTCTAGCAGAACATGATTTAGAAGTACCCCTAGATTCTATCATTCTTCACCTATTTTTACATTGCAACAGACAAGACTTCAGGAACAGGCAAGTATAAACCGATACCTACCTACCTCCTAAGTAAATGAGAAACTATTTTTATATCTTTCTGTAACTCTAAAGGAACCTTGATTGTATGCGAATGTGAGACTGATTTTGTGTGTATGTGATTTTGATATTGCTTCAGTAAAAAGACTATTTGTTTTGGAAAAACTCCAGTCTAGTGTCTCTCACTGGGATTTCTTTGGGGTAGCCGGACTTCCGTAAACTTTGGCAAGGACTCACGTTAAATTTAGTTTGCCACTGTCGTAGATAAGGCAGTTTGGCTAACACTGTCCAGTGGGTTATTATTATTATTTTTAAAAGATTTCACATTTTCTTCCAAACCTGGGGACATTTTCAGGTTTGTAGAAAGATCTGTCTTGCATGTTCACAGCTCCAGTCACCGGATTTCAATATCCAAAGATATCCTGACTTTGCTATTAGAATATAAGATATATGAAGTCTCAATTTACATGAAATTCAATTAATTTTTTAATGAACATCCCAAAGCCTGTCTGACCTACATCTCTCACAGATTTAATTGACCTTAGAAACTCAAAATGCCATTAGTCACAAAGAGATTATGTCACTTACTGGAAGTAAGAATGCAGCCAAAGCTGTTTCTGTGCAATCTCCATGTTATATGAAAGAGACTCTCCAGCTCCAAGAGAAAGAAAAGATAACTTAGTTACAGTGAAACGTGCCACTGAAATGGAATCTCATTAAATAATGGAATGGCAAATTCTCTGTTTTACCACAGAATATTCCCTTCAAATGAGCTTTCCTCATCACAAAAAAAGAAACAGATATAAGCAGGAATTTTTCCAAATGATTTACACTTCAGACTTTTAAAAAGACTACTCTATATGTAGATTCTATCCAATTATGTCAAACTGAATTTTGTAACACACCAAGTCAAATCAAGATGAACCAGTCAACTGCAAAAAGAGTCTAAATAAAATTGCCAACAATAGGAACTTGCTGGTTCATATTAGTGGAGTGTCCTGTCTTTGCCGTGCTTGTGAAAAATTATGTCCATGCATGACAATTTAATAATACTGTATATAGATGTTAATCATGTGCACAAGGGCATATATAACCAAAAGACAAAACAAAAGTTGTCTTCTGCTCTTCGAACTACTTAAGTAGGTCTTAAAATGCCATTTTGCTTTTTAGTGAGTGGGAGGGATGGTTCTTAGTACTAGGGAGGAGAAGCAGCAGGTACCCCAGTGGGGAGCTGTCATACCCCTCTAGTGAAGGGTGGTAGCTTCAGGCTTGTGGTAGGATTCATTTGGGAAACAGCCTAAATAAGTGCGTAGATTTCTCATAAGAATCCAAAACTAAGCCTAGAAAGCAAAAGTCTAGCTAGGGAGTTAGAAGAAGAGAAGAAGAAGAGAAGAGATTGGATTTATACCCCGCCCTTCACTTGGAGTCTCAGAGCGGCTTACAAACTCCTTTCCCTTCCCCTCCCCACAACAGACACCCTGTGAGGTGGGCGGGGCTGAGAGAGCTCTGACACAAACTGCTCTTTTTCAAGGACAGCTGTGCCAGACCTTGTGACTGACCCAAGGTCACATCAGCAGGTGCAAGTGGAGGAGTGGGGAATCAAACCCGGTTCTCCCAGATTAGAGTCCGCACACTTAACCCCTACACCAAACTGGTGACTGACTGGTTACTTCGGAGTAAATAGGTGGTCATGCCCTTTGGTCAAGTGGCCCTCTCATGGGGGGGGGGGCTGATATCCTATTTCTAGTTATCTAAGGAGACTGAATGGATAAGACTCATACCATACCTTTTCCTGTCAAAATAAGACACTGTCCACACTACAGTGGAAGATCTGGATCAGACCTCGGAATTCTTATTATATCAGTAAAAGTAAAAAATATCAGTTGTTGGGCTCTATGGATCTAATTCCACCCATCAGCAGCAAAGACAGATGCCATGGCACATTTGTGGTGGAAAGTGCCATCAAGTCACACCTGACTTAAGGCACCCCCGTAGGGTTTTCAAGGCAAGAGACGTTCAGCGGTGGTTTGCCATTGCCTGCCTCTGCATCACAACCCTGGTATTCCTTGGAGGGCTCCCATCCAAACACTAGCCAGGGACAACCCTGCTTAGCAGCCAAGATCTGACAAGATCAGGCTACTTGAGGCTATCTAGGTCAGGGTATGTTCTCTATAGATCTTCCTTTATTTTTACCAACTATCACAGAATGGTTCCACTGGCCCATGAGCATCATTTCATTTTGGGTCCTCTGAGGGGTTGAGACACTCAGCAACTGTCCCAGGTCTTTCAGTGGCAGAATACCGCTCCCCTGACCCCACTTGGCTCCCAGAGGAGTTCCTTGCTTCTCTCTGGGGATTTATGCTGCCACCAGCTGTTCATTTAGGATATCTCCCACTCAGGCCTGGCTTTCTACGCTGTACACAAAAAAAAAATTACTTTTTTTTTTACCTTGATAACCTTCCAAACTTTGCCTCACGTTGTCCACAGTGGGGTAAATCTAAATAACAAAATGTAATAAGTGAGTTAGCCGTAAAAATGCACCTCAGCCAACACTTCTAGCACCTCCAAATGTTGCAAAAATAAACAGGTGTCCTGTAGCACTTAAAGACTAACAAAATTTTATTTCAGCAAGCTATTCCGGCAAAGCCTGGGACTTCACTCTCAACACAAGTACTAACTACCTTAGCATAACTAGTGAATGGTCTCTGTATTTTCTTGATCAGGCTGAATTTTACATAATTACATTTCCCTCTACTGTCTACATCTAATGAACCCTTGACCCTGCAGTGTTTCCCCCATCTGTCATCTACATGAAATGTCTGCATAGTGAGGAATCATGGTGAATAAGAAGTGGGCTCTAACCCACAAATATTTATAGTGGAGTAATTTTTTTTACTCTCTAAGGTACAACAAGAATCTTGTTTGTTTTTGCTCCAATGGATCAATACAGCTACTTCTCTGGATTTAAAAGGTGTGCAACATGATTATTAATCTCAGAAATTAGACAAAACTAGAAATTACTGACCTCCAACAGTCTTGCTTTGCAGAAAGGTAAGAGAATAAAAGTTACAGATTTTTAAACAAAGTGATAGAAATAAGCTAGGAATGTTTGTAAGATGACCTATTTGTAACATTTTAGAGAAAATTAGTCCTGCTCGGAGCCCACTGAATTAATCAAAGCACTCTCCTGTAAAGGGCACCTAGAATCTTTGAATAAAATAGAGAAGTTACCATTTAACTAAAGCATTCAAAGCAATCTTCTTAAAAACAAGATTATGTAAACATGACAATTAGCAGCAGCACTGATTTTCTGTACTTTCTTAACAAAGGTACAAAAAGCAATCCATACCAGATTAATGGGAACCTCCCGATTTGTTAGAGACTTTGCACTGTTTCCTAGAGTGGTCAAACTTTGTCTAAACTCTGAACACAGCCATTTGGACTGGTCAGCTCCCATGGATCCAATACTTGAGAACTGCCCAATTACAGGCCAAGAATCTTCATCAGGCACTTGCACTGCATGATCTTTTAAAAGCTGTTTGGGGTAAAATAAAAGCAAAAAAAAAAATCATGAAGTTTAGCTCATCAGACTTTGATGAACTATGGAACTTGGCCAGGTACGGTATGTCATGGTACTACATTTCCTTCTTCTTAAAAGTCAATCACTCTGACTAGCTACTTACTTGAATGAGTGTCTCTTCCAGTCTTACATACTAGATTATTTATAGATATTATTGTTAAATCATAGCTATAAATATAAGAGATTTTTTAAAAATTACACCATGGAAGCTGTTTTAATATACTATAGCAAGAAGCAGTAGGTTGTCAGACACCATAGGACTCATTTACTGTGGCATGACCTTCCATGGGCTAGGGCTCCTATAGAATAAATGAGGTAGTAGTAAGGTATGTGAGCACCCAGTTCCGCAGAGCCCAAAAGCGACTTCCACATTCAAACCCTTTTAAAGACTATAGAAGCTCTGGAACTGAATGTTCATTTGAGACACTCTGTCACTGCACCATGTATCAATATCATTTTATCACAGCACATACAGTTTGATCTCCAATGGGTTTTGACACAAGAACAGATTGTTGCTGCATTCATTCTGCACAGTAAAAACTTTAAAATGGATGGTTGGGAGCAAATCAAGACATCATTATTCCCTTCCCTAGTTTTCGGGACTTTCAGCATACCTCCTCCCCCCCCTTGCTTGGGGGAACAAGGGGTCCCCCAGTCACCACAGACCTTGATCAATTACACACTTCCATAACAAACTATAGTTTATTTATTTATTTGATTTATATCCCACCCTCCCTGCTGAAGCAGGTTCAGGGCGGCTTACAAAGCCATTGGCGTCATAAAAACATTAAGACAATAAAAACATTTAATATTATATTTGTTATAACGTCCACATCAGAAATGATGGGTTGCTCACTGTCCTCCAAATCTGGATGTGGTTTGGAAACCTGGGGGGTAGGGTGGGAGGACAAACCAGCATTTAATTTTGGACATTGCAACAAACCTCCCTACCCATGGCCAAGGAGGATGAGAGATCCAGGACTGTTCCACAACAAACCATTGTTTGTCATTACATATCATTCACACCACAAAATCTAGGCTGTATCTCAAGTTACATTGTTTCGTCAATGCTCAGCACAAAAATTAACTCTACCTTTGGTACTCCAACTGGGAATGTAATTTCTATCTATACTATAGAAGCAGGATTCCATGTAGTACTAGAATATTCCTGACAGGTTATTTGCAGATATTAAAATTGCTGCTTAGCTGAAGCACCTTTCAATTGTCAAGTGTTGTATATGCAAGCAATCTTCTCCAGGGACAAAGAAACAGAGACCCAAATATTCTATTACATGCTATTTGTTTATGTGTAGCAAGATTCAAGGCTCATCAATGGGGGGAGTGATCAAGGTAACAGCACACAGACGAAAGAAAAGTCAATAGAAATCAAAATCAGTACCTTTCTTAGTCTAAGGTGGCCCCATTTCTCTTTTTCATAGTTTTGGTATCGACCTGGAGTAGACCCAACAAGATAGACTCTAGAGAAAAATATATGCAAGATGCCATGTAGGATAATTCTAAAATTAGGAGAAATTGCATCAAATTGTCTTATAATTAGGGATGGGCACGGACCAAAAAAATGGAGGTCCATGGAGGTTTGTGGTTTGTGAATTTCATGAACCACAACCTTCCACAGTTTATGAACCAGTTTGTGGTTTGTGAGGTCTGTGATGGGCGCAATGTGGAAATGGGTTCAGAAGACATTTAAATGCCTTCTGAGCCCACTTCATCATGCTGCAGTGGTGGTGCGACACCAGTCAGCTCAGGAGGCATTTAAATGCCTTTTGAGCCCACTTGTGGGTCATGCTATTGCGGCGGCGTGACGCCAGTCAGCTCAGGAGGCGTTTAAATACCTCCTGAGCTCAATCACGGCATGCCGCAATGGTGGCACAGCTTGAAAGGGTTCCTGGATACCAGCATGCCTGGCCCATAGACTGCTCCAACGGACCAAATGGACCACCTTAAAAAAATTGCAGTCCATCAAAACCACAAATGCATGGACCAGGCAAACAGACCATGAACTGGGCCCTGGTCTGTTACAAAATTAGGTTCATGGACTGGTCTGTGCCCATCCCTAGTTATAATTATACATTCTGCTCTAATGAAAGAAAAAATTTTCCAGTCAACTTTAAAATCTCAGAAGGATATTGATCTTCAGTGTACTTTACGGAGGAGCAGCAACTACACCAGCACGCGAACATCCAAGGAGCTACTTTGAAATCTGGGTATCAAACTTATCTCTAGTTATTCACTATGAAGTAAATTCAGGTCCTGTTTTCCCTTTATCAATTTATTAAAAAGTCAAGTATTATTATAAATTATTGCTTCCAACTAAACATGCACGATTCTAATTTTTTTGGTGCAATTCAGAACAATTTCAAACCACTACTTGTCAAGGAAGTTTCCATGTGTAAATGGTTTTCTATTTTCTCTTGCTTTAAAAGTACAGGGCCAAAATACACATAATTTACCCTGTTAATAATATGACATAAATATAAAATCTTTTCAGGCATAATAAGAGGTCTAAATACGTTAATTTAAAGAGTCCAACATAGAAACAATTCAAATAATAGAATCAGTGCTAAGGGCTAGGATGAGCTTAGCTTCCCTCCAAATGGCTGTCTGCAGTCCTAATAATGAAAAGCCTGTGCAATTTCTGGTCACTCCTCTTCAGTTCTACTGCCCTCTATGATAATCCCAAGGCCACAGTCAGGTCCACAGAAGGAGGGGGGGGAGATAGTATTTTACATGACAATACCTGTTTGCACAAAAAAACCCAATTTAGAAGCAGAAACCAAAGAGAGCTTCCATTTGAAGCAGCTTTATTCCTGGAGGAATTCTTGCCTGAGGCTCCCCAGAAATACAGAGCCAAATGTACACATTTTTTTTTAGAAGTATCTATTGTCCAAATGATGTACGCACCTTGTCTCTGAAAGATCATGTTGCTTGATTACTTCAACCCATTCATCGAGAGTTGGGGATTTGTACGACATCAAGTAAGTGATCAGATCAGACTTAAAATTGGTACGAGATTCACCAACAGACCCCGGCGTTCCGGGTGGTAGCTTTGGATACAGAGGACTCAGCCATATGCTAGAAAATAAACATAAGCGGGGGGGAAATGAATGCTGCATTGCAAAACTGTTGTATTGCACTTGTTTACTGTAGTCTAGTAACCAAAGAACATCTGATAAATTAAGTTTTATTTTACAGCAATTTGGATATTTACTTTTTCCAAATCAAAACAAAATCTCTCTATAGGCTTGGATCCAAAGAACTTTGGACAAAATGGAGCTTGCTTAACAGATTTCTGTTGCTTCCCTAGCACTGCAGCCATCTGTCCCCTCTGAAAAGCTTCTTCTAAACATAAAAGTACCATGGCAATTATATGGGATGCACAGAAGGGGGCTGCAACTGGGGTGGGGAGGGAAAGGTGGTGGAAACTCATGCTACTGTTGGCACAAGAACTGTTGGGGGGGCAGAGAGGCTACTTCCACTACTTGCCCTTCCCATTGCGGCCCCACTACACCCCTTCCCATGCTATAACCCAGAGGTCACCTGGTGTTCAACAGCGACTGGGGTGGGGGAGTGCTTAGGAGGCTGCAGCAAGCAGGGAACAGCAACAAACATTTACTTTGTACCCTCTGCTCTGGTCTCTGGATTCAAGCAACAATGTTTTTTGTATTTTAGGATATGTGGACTTTCAAACCAACAAGCACGACCACCATTTCCTTCAGCACAGCAAAGCAAGAAAGATGGTGGCTTCGTCTTACCTTCCAGATACTGACTCCCAAATCTACTTCTGAATCTTGGATAGTCATCAAAACCCTGATATCTGAGTCAGATCATATCCAGCCTCCTTCCGGAGTCCCTACACACTCTGAAGTCAGGAGCAATTCCTGATCTTGAGAGTGCTCTCCTCCAGGTCTTTAATATCACTACATGTGGACAAGAGGGTGTGGATCACAGTCAGGGAAATCCCACATCCCAATGACTGGCCATTGCCCGGTCCAGGCACCCCCATTCTGCACACGCTGAAAAGGAAAGGTAAGGCACATGCAAGCCAGTGTTCCCTCTAAGCTGAGTTAGTGTGAGCTAGCTCAGTTTTTTAGCCTCCGGCTCACACATTTTCGTCTTAGCTCAGGAAGGAGCAAACTAATTTATGCAGTGGCCAAATCGCTCACTCAAAACTTTAATGCCAGTAGTTCACAAAGTAGATTTTTTTGCTCACAAGACTCCACAGCTTAGAGGGCACATTGCGTGCAAGCCAGTGTGGTATAGAACTTAGGAGTGTCGGACTAGTATCTGGGAGACCCGGGTTCGCATGTCCACTAGTGCCATGGAAGCTGGCTGGGTGACCTTGAGCCAGGCATACTCTCTCAGCCTATCCTACCTCACAGGATTGTTGTGAGGGTAAAGTTGAGAGGAGAATGGCGTAAGCTGCTTGGGGTCCCACTGGGGAGAAAGGCAGGGTACAAATGAATGAATTAAATAAATAAATCCTGTACTGTTATGAATAGATATTTGGGACTGGGCAGTTCCTTTATTCTGTCTCTGTTACCGTCTCCAGTATCAGCTGTCTCGACTGGAGTACAGAGATGGACATCTCATTTTTTACACAACTTTCCACCGTCCCTTCCTGCCCCTGCTTACTTGCCTCCATTACTTTTTCAATTGCAGAGAGGGGGAAGCAAGAATAAATGAAACATTATGCAGATATCTTCGCAATATGTTACTTTCACCTTCAGAAACAATAAAGCCACTATGTTATCGACACACTGAACAACCAGGACTGCTGCTAGTTAAATAGACATATTTTCCAGTAAAGTAGACACATTTTTTGTTGACTTGATGACAAAAAACGGTTCTGCGCCTTAAAAAGACAACTGCTCGTTGTTATATTTGACACATTTTCTTTGTTCCTGGCAAGATTCCTCTTTGTAACTTTCCTTCAGGGAAAGAGATCAGAAGAGCTATTTAGACTCAAACCTCACAACTATATTCTGCCAGTAAACAAATTGTTATAAAGAATAAAACTTATCCGATTCAGAAGCCTGTTTTCTTTAATCAGTTGAAGATGGGGTTTAATGGCTTCAGTGTGTTTTGGGTAGAGAGAAACAGGCAACCATCACCTGTCAACCTTTCATCCAGGTGACCTTTAAAGTCCTGGAGCAGTAAAAGATCTAATGGTCTGAAGTTTATACCTATAAATATGAAACTACGTAAGACTTCTCCATTCTTGGTGACAGCTGAAATGTTAAATTTATTGCACAGGCCATTATAACAATCTTATACAAGCCTATATGGCCTAAAACCCTATCCTTATTCCTTCCAAGATCCACTGAGGACAGTAAGCAAATTAAACACCTATTTCCACCCATTCCCTTTCACAGAGCATCCTCTCTGGCTTGGGCCTCTTTGAGGCATGGCAGGGAGCTAGAACAAGAGGGCACAGTTTCTTCAGTTGGTGGAACATAGAACAGGGGGACTACTGCAGGTTCTGCAGAAGTAGAGATCTTTACTTTAGAAGCTGTGAGGTGAACCATCTGGCACTGTCTTGCAAGTTTGGACTCCAAACCTAAGCCCAGACTACAGTTAACATAATAAAAGCGCTTACAATTCATTTTTGAAGCCAAGAGCCTTTATTATTATAACTAATCCTACGTGCTTTCATTAATAACTATTATGTATTTTCAGAAACTCCTGGGTGACAAACTGCACTGTTTGAGACTGCCTAACCTGGAAGCCTACAAGGCGCTTAAGGCTAACCAGCGATAATACATCCCCTAGGAAACAGACAATGGACTTCCGGTCAGCTGCCAACAGGCTCTTTGTGTTGCCCCATTGAAAACTAGAGCAGGCAGTCTGCAAAGTCTTACACTTGCTGCTTTCTCACTAAAATGCTGCCGCAGCCTCTGACAGCCGAGCACACCACCTATTTCCTGTCTGCCTTTTTGCCAGCAAAGCACTATGGAAAGCAGAGGGCAAGGTGAAAGACTGGACCAGGGCCGTGGTTAACTCCAGCAGGTTTTTTAAAATTTCCCCATTTGTAAATATATGGTCTGAGTTGGTTTCACAGCTAAAAGGGGCTTTTCATGAAGCAAGGCAATTTGTGGGTAGAGTTAGAGAAGCTCTCCTGAAGTCAACATTTGAGTTTTTTAAAAAAGTAAGATGCCAAGTTAGGAATCTTAAAAACTCTGTGCTCACCCTTGTGTTTTCTGGCACCACTCAACTTCGATAAGATTGGATGTATGTATCACGACACGGAGGCCTTCCTCATAACACAATAACATCATTTTCCTACACAAAGCAAAAGTGTTAAAATGATCACAGGAAGAAAGGATTAAGAATGTTAAAAATCAGAGGGGCTCAAAATGCCACAGTTCTCTTTAACATACTTCAGATATGCACAAGACATAACTTTAAAGCCATGCAATAACTCTCATGATTTATCTTATTCTTTCTGTCTGGTGGTAACATTCACCGAATATACAGAAGTTGGTGCTGAGACAAACCGAATGCAGTCAGCATTGCTCTGAAACACAAACATGGCTGAACATTTTACCCTACACATATTTAGAGATGTAAAATTTCCGGAAATTTTGAAGCTTGGGAAAAAACCCAGTTTTTTTCAGAAAAAACGGAAATTTTCTGATAAATGGGAAAAAAATGCTACATTAGCACCTCTTTTTACTTTTCCAGATTGAAAGTCATTATGTTACTTTAGGAAAATAAAATATGACTGGACAACATGAAATTATCACAACTAGCATATTAAAAATATAGTGTACCCAAACAGTTATTACAAACAGAATTTACTTTTTAAATAATATTTATTTGTAATTGTAACAAATGGAGCAACAATCTCCTGAACTGTTTACTAGTTTATGTGGAACAGACACAAAAACCTCCACAAAGCAATTTTTTAAAATCCAGAAGTAACAATTATTCATATTTCCTCTTCACAGTATTAAATAATAATAAAAATTCTCATAAAAAGAATTGAAAAGAGGGGAAGTGTATAGAAGGGAGTGTGGGACTAAGTTTCAATTAATGGGCATGAAATTTAATCAGAATCATTTTCTGAGCTGTAATTATCAGTATCAGTTTCAGTCTCTGCTTTTGCAGCTACTCTGTTGTGTCTGTCATTATCCATTGGAGAGTTCAGTTTGTAACCTAGGACTTGCTTGTCCTCAGTGCACAGAAATTAGATTAATCGGATACCACACATATTTTTTAGAAATGATTTAGAAAATATTTGAACACCTTGTCTTAAAATATTTTATTCATCATGTTAAAATAAAACATTCCATAATCAATTTTTTTCTTTTTTTTCTTTTTTTCAATTTTTCGGAAAAAAACAAAAAAGGCTTCAGGGAAAAAACGGAAAAAACTGTTTTTTTTTCTGGGCCTTCACATCTCTACACATATTGCTTCAGAACCAACAAAGCCCCACTAAGGTACCAGCACTATCTCCTGCATAACAAAGATCTACAAATAGTAGGCAAAGACAAGCTCATGAGATTTTAAAGCTTTTGAATGGATCACTCACTAGTGCATAAAGTTAGGAACAGTGGACTTATGAAAGACAGACAACATTTGCTGGCATTTAAGAGTACAAACTGGCATAAAAATAAAAGCCTGCTTCCTACAGAGCAAACCTGCTTGTCTAATATTTGAAAAATCTTTTCTACTTCTGACATTATATGTGGCCAAAGTACTTTTAAAAAATTACTTATACTTTTTAGCAATTTTATTCTTATGGTCATTTTTAAAGGAAGTATGTAATTTATGAATCAAGTCCAACAGAATCCACTAACATCACATAGGTTCCGTTTTGCATAGATTTCATAAGTCCTTTAAAATATTTAATGAACAAAAATTACAGTAGAACACGAGACTGAAAGCATGGCATGTTATTTTGCCCCCCCCCCCAAGCTGGTTGCCTTAGAAACTGATACTTGAGAATGAAAATGCCCTGGGGAAATAATACGCTTAGTTCACATTGGTTTAATTTTTGAGCTTTGTGTGTTTGTGATGTTATGGTATTATTTGAGGTCTTGGAATGAGTCAGCAATCGCTTATTTAGAAACTGAACATTTCTTGCTGTGCACTGTAGCATTCAGAACAATCTAGACCGGGAACAACAGTGAAGTATCACTTCTGAGCAAAAACATTAACTGCTTAATGACAAAGAACTGAACGATTATAACTGAACGATTATAAAACAGGAAGCCGGACCAACATTGCTGTATTTGTCATCAGAATTTGTTACAACCAAGAGGTGAAAAGCAATCACAAGTAGTATCCCAGCTCCTGCAAGCAGCAGGTCGCTTCGGCTCTCCGTCAGGGAGGTGCCACGCTGGGGCCCAGACTGCCTGTGTAGCCACTGAACCCACTCCGCACTGGAGATCGCTAGGGGAAGGAGCTTAAGTAGCCTTAACACTAATAACTGTATTAGTATTTATTAAACATTCACTAATAATAATTTTATGAAACAATGAATCTTTAGAAATAGAACATTTTTCAGAATAATAAAGCACTGGAAAATCTTCTGCCTCATATCTCCAGAGATACTTGCAAACTGACACTAATGCTTCATGTGGAAGTGTTTCTAAACATTATGACAGGGAGAAGGAAGTCTTGCCACAGGAATGCTACCATGGGCTGCATCTTCTCAGCAGGTACAGTGTATGGTCATATCCTCATATCCAAGATGAAAGAATTAGAAACACCTCTTGTGCTGCTGTGATGCTGTGCACAGAAAACATGAACAGACTCTGCAACCAACCAAAGCTCTGCTCCCCAGGAGAATACAGAACAGGAAGACTCATAGTTCAGCTTGTACCTGAACTTAACACAGGGCTTAAAAAGCCATTTGTCTTGCTTCCTGTCACAATTAAAAGTGTCCCACAAATGGCCAGGAAGGGAAGTTTTTGTGCAATAACTAATCTAGATACGTGTGGTCAAGCAGACAGGTAATAAAATCGCCAGGGTTTTTTGTTTATTTTTTAAACCACAACACTATTGCTGTATCTTCAGCAGCAGCAGTTGATATGCAGAAACCAAGCAGGTGCCCCATCTCTATTTCCATGCCAGGAAAAACTCTTACATGCTGAATCTCCGTGTTAGAATGTGGCTTTATTGGGCTTTAAGTACAAAAACAGACTGAACAAGACTGCTACCATTGTCAAGTTTTTCCTTAATCAAATACATATCACCTGTCATAAGCAGTTTATATACGTTTTGTCACTGGTAAACAGTGAGCCCATGAAGAAAGTTACCAGCTACTGCTGAAGTCCGTGTTAAGCACACAGATCCAAAGCATCATACATTGAATTCCATGGGTATCACTACAGATGTGAAGGCCCAGAAAAAAAATGGAAAAATTCGGGGGGAAACCGTTTTTTTTCCTGTTTTTTTCCCTGAAGCCTTTTTGTTTTTTTCCGAAAAATTGGAAAAATTGAAAAACTAAAAGAAAAGAAAAAAAAATGATTATGGAACGTTTTATTTTAACATGATGAATAAGACCAGGTGTTCAAATATTTGCGAAATCATTTCTAAAATATATATATATGGTATCAGATGGATGTAATTTCTGTGCACTGAAGACAAGCAAGTCCTAGGTTACAAGCTGAACTCTCCAATGCAAGAACAAGATGCATTTCTTCCTTTAGGAGGTGCTGTTGTCACAAGAAAAGAAAACAGTTTCAGTTTTGTTTTTGCATGTGGGTGGGTATTCTGTTTGTAATAATTGTTTGGATACACTATATTTTTAATATGCTAGTTGTGATAATTTCATGCCAAGTAAAAATGCCCATAGTCATATTTTATGTTCCTAAAGTAACAGAATGACTTTCAAACTAGAAAAGACAAAAGAAATGCTAATGTAGCATTTTTTTCAATTTTTCCGATAATTTCCGTTTTTTTCTGGGGGAAAAACTGGGTTTTTTCCCGAGCTTCAAAATTTCCGGAAATTTTACATCTCTAGGTATCACCAAGGAAGGGTGGGGGGCCCCTCCAGAGCAGCAGAGATGTAGAAAAACAAAAGGAAAGAAATGTTACCCATTACCTCCCCTTCTCTACTGCATACTGAGATGCTTTGTGCAGTGGCCTCTCTAGGTCCCACCTTATGATTATAGACTCTACCGGCAGCTGTAGACATCAGCACAAATTTTAAAATCATCATATTATGAAAGTATCATATTATTGTCAAAACTGCTTTTGTCGTAAGCGCTATCATTACTTACGTGTGGTGGGTTCCAAAGGGAAAATCCAGCTTCGCCTACAATAAGAACAGCATTCTTAAAAGATGTTTTCCAGGACAGCAAATCTCATCATTACACTATTTTAAAAGAAAGCTACTTTTTTAAAAAGCTTACTGCTCTCAGGTTGCCTCAACGCAAATTGCATAATAGTCTTTTCACCTAATGATTATGCACATCTTCAGATTCTGCGAAGTTACTCTCTAGGTTACCCAGGGCAAGGACATCACCTGACTGGCTGCCTGGGGCATTGAATGGTTAGAGGGCAGCACAAGGGAGGAGGCAACGGGCATGGCCTCCAAGATCTGTACCAATGCTGTGAAGTGTCTTTGCTGCAGCCCATCTTGGAGATGGCATGGATGGCATGGGAGGAGGGATATACTCTGTTGCTGCTGTGAGGTCCAAGACAGACAGCAGAGCACCTCTGCAGCCCACCTTGGATTTAGAAGGGGGTCAATACTGCAGTCACCCAGGTCCAAGCTGCAATAGAGAAGCTTACCTTGGAACCAGTGGAGGATAGCACATGATGAGGATGCTTGGGGCAGCAAAATGCTTTGAGCCAGTCCTGGGTTTTATGCATAATTCTCCACTAACAAGGTTATACGTTGCAGTTCACTCAACTCAGACTTTTAGCTAAAGGTGTGTGCCAGTTTGGTGTAGTGGTTAAGTGCGCAGACTGTAATCTGGAAGAACCAGGTTTGATTCCCCACTTCTCCACTTGCAGCGGCTAGATGACCCTGGGCAAGCCATAGTTCTGTCAGCTGTTCTCTCAAGGACAGTTCTCTCAGAGCTCTCTCAGCCCCACCTACCTCACAGGGTGTCTGTTGTGGGGAGGGGAAGGAGTTTGTAAGCTGCTCTGAGACTCTGAGTGAAGGGTGGGGTATAAATCCAATCTCCTACTACTACTACTTGTGGATGGGCTATGTTACACCGCGCACTGAGATGCATATGAAAGGTGAAGCAAAATCCACAGACATTCTTCCACTTGGGCAAGCAGAAGAACTCTGTCAAACTGATCTATTGTAGTGTTGTGCAAAGTCTTCCATAAGTGCTGGAAAAACAATGCTAGCAGCTCATGGTTCTTGGCTCTAACCTTGTTGATACTGATAAAATTCTCTCAAAATTTAAGGACAAACAATGAAATACCTATACAAGAAAAACGATTTTGCTAAACTGATTCATAGAAACCTGGAGTGAAAACAAATCAGACTCTAGAAGAGATAATTTAGAAAGTCAGATGTGATATTTTGACTTGGGATGTTCCCACTGAAAACCACTGAGTAATTAATGAGCTGTACTTTTCTGTCCACTAAAATTTTCCAGTCTGCAAATTCAAAACCAGCTACGTTCCATAGTCATTTACTTTTCAAACACTGGGTTGGTTCATTTCTTAAAATGTCCATGCATGGAAGTGTACAACTTCCCCCCCTCCCACCGCAGCCCCAAATGCCCCTGAAATGCTGCTCCTAGGAGAAGGGGGACCCCCACAAGTCAAAACCTGCCTCCCATCACACATACAGAGCATTTCTACAGGATCCAAGCTAGTGAGAATAAGTAAATGATACTCTACAAAACCAAGGAAGAGCAGACTGCTTTAGAAGTCATCCACGCATTTTTACAGGATACAGCAGTGAAGATATTCCTCTTAAATGGATGAAAAAGACTCAGTGTCTCTGAACATGCAGCCCCTGCATTATTCCCGTTCTTCCTATTGCTTCCTACAGAGGTGCTTAAGAGTAGGGGGGGCATGATGACAGAGGCAGGAAGTGCTGCCTAGTCCTTAAATGTGTAGGCTATCCTGAGGCTAGAACAGGGCTCAGTATGTGGTCATCTTCAGAAACACTGGCAATTGATTTTCAAAGCAATCATTTAATGGGACAAAAAGCTGTTGCACAGAAAACAGGAGTGAAGTGGAAAGGGACTCCTCTCAGGTGCAGCAGGTGAAGTGAGGGGAAATCCCTCACTGTTCCACTTTGTTGCTGCTTGCTAAAAAGGGAATTGTGCTTATGCTATGCATGTAATAAGCCAGTGTGCACGTCAGTTGATGCATGTTCACATGTGTTCATGGAGACAGGGCTTATACTAAAGAACGTAACTATATCCATACATGAGAAACATGTATGTTGACGCTACCAGCTGATCTGTGTGGGTTCCTTCCAAACATGTTCTCAGTGAATAATTCTTAAGCATTTTTGATATTTTATTGATATGGTCTAAAAATGTATGGTCTAAATTTTTATTTATGGTCTAATAGTCTAAAATGGTCTAAAAATTAATGGTCTAAAAATTAAATGTGAGCCCAATGAATAGAGAGAACACCTGACATTGGCCAATTAGTCTTTGCATGTAAAAATTCTAAAAGCTCCATGTAACAGCAAATATAAATAGTGAGGTGGGTTGGTTTTTTTTAGAAAAGATAATAAATTTAATGAACGACATTCAGAATATCAAGAATTTTTTACAGTAATATATATTTAACATAGTAAACAAAAAAAGTTCTTTATACAATGAAAACAGATAAAAGTTAAATACTAGTTAAGTAGCCCAAGCAGAACACCTGGTTCAGCACAGGATACCACTGGTGAATTGCGGCACAGAATACCTTACTTTTGTTAATAAAGAGGTGACAAAAGTATATTACCTGGCACAAGCGAACGTTTTGATAGGCCTTTGCTTGATGGTGCAGATCAGCCTTGGACTCTCGTGTCTCTCCAAGGACAATTAATAAAGGTTTGTCCCTTAAAGTAAAAGAAAGGATTCATGGTATGTAAAGATTTTTTCATATGTTCTAAGTATACATCATTAAACCTGCAAAGAGGGAAAATGCGGGAGCCAACCCCATCACTGTTTTATGGGTGCTAACCACAATGTATGTACTGAGTCTACAAATGTTCAAGTTTACTTGTGTAGGACTCTCACCACATTTATACAGAAGCTAAATAATAAGGGAGCAAAGATTCATCCTTGCTTCACACCTCTCTTGACTGAAACAGATGGGACAGATGACCTTGTGGGTTACATCTCACTGACAAATAGCTGTTCTCATGTAGTATGCATATATAAGGGCAAGCAGTCTGCGGTCTACCGTGGAAGCTTCTAGTTCTGGCCATAATCTGTTGCATGAGATACTATCAAATGCCATCTTATAATCAACAAAGGCTAAAGTGCCCCATGTGGCCTGGCGGTATATTTCCCCACTACATGATGCAGAATCAAGCACTGATCCATTGTGGAGCAATCACTTCTGAAACCTGCTTGTTCCTCAGCAATATAGTTCCTGGTTACAAAAAGGTATAAGGTGTATTGTAGGACTAATGCCGTTTGATCACTACAATATCACTTTAACAATTTTTATAAGAACCTTATTGGAACAATGTGTATTAAACCTAAACAATATAATGTTAGCTAACTTTCTAATGACAATGTTGTACATTTTTATTGAAGAAAACCATGGATATCAAAAGGGTGTTATTAGGCTATAACTACTGTGAGTTTCTAAGAAGGCTGTACTAAGTGAGTTTTGGTCCATTTTTTCAAGTATAGGATACCATTTAACAAAAAAGTCCTGGTAGGCTGAAAAATGGTCTGGTTGTGCTATTCCAGCTGTAATCTTACCTTTAATTGGTATAACCATATCTTGGTATACCACTGGTTAATTGATGGAGAACTTTTCAGGGAGAGGTTTGCACACAAGGAGGTACATGTGGGACAGGACACATTGCAAAGCAACCCAAGTGAAACTTTCCTAGTTATGCCTGTGAGACCTAACATTCCACAGAACAGGGTCCCCACCCCTTTTGAGCCTGTGGGCTCCTGTGGAATTCTGACACATGAAGGTGGGCACAACCATAAAAGGCTGCCACAGGAGGCAGAGCCAATCACAAATGTCATGGAGTGAAGTTATGCATTACTGTAATAGCCACGTTTCAGGCAGAAGCTCTCCTTCCCAGGATGCCTTCGAAAATGACTGCATTGTTTAAAAACATTTTCTTGAATATACACAGCTTACCTTCAGTCCTACAGTGAAGATCCTTGTGCTGTGGTGGAAGTTGCTGCCAAAGCAGTGTTGCTGTTTTTTTAATCTGCACAGCCAATCAGATCCCCAGTCAGGGCAATCACAAGCCCTGCAGGGCAAAAGCCCCATCCAGCCCCACCCACTTCCTAAAAACACTTGCAGGTTCCAAATAAGATGCCAACAGGGTGGCCATGTTGGGGACCCCTGTTGTAGAGCAACGCACCTAAAGTTTCATGATTCAACACCTTAATATAAGCAGCAGTTGCCATTTTTGCTTCCAAGTAACAGACGACATTAGCAAGACAGAACTCTACCTATCTCTAAACTGGTTTGCTTCAAGACCTCATTTTATTTATTTTGTTTATTTATGATTGTGTCACTTTATGATTCAGTAGCTTTATGTATGTGCTGCTGGCCCAGTGCAGAGATGCAAAAATTCTGAATACTTTGAAAAGGAGGAAATGGGAGATTAGGGGGAAATCGAAACATAGGCAATACTCCATCGACCCTAAACTTATTTTTACAGCTTTAACAACAACAAAAATGTATAATTTATAACTTAGCACAAAAAACTTGTAATTTGGCATATCTACACAGCCCACACAAGGACTGCATCAACGACAAACATTGCAATTTAAACACTGCACATGGAGAAGAAGTCTCAGTGATGATAATGATGCTTACCGCCATTCTAGAAAGATGGTATCAAGCAACAGCTGTGTATCAATAACCTTTAACTGTTAACTGCAGGGCTATTTTTGGGCAGGAACGCACAGGAACGGAGTTCCAGCTGGCTCCTGAGTTGGCCATGCCCAGCCGGAACTCATTAGCATAATATGCCACACCCAACAGCAGAAACTAATGAGGATTGGCTACATTAGGGGTGTGTGGTCTAACATGCAAAGAAGTTCCTGCTACAAAAAAAAGCCCAGGGTTTTGACAAACAAAGTAAACAGAATAAGAAGCAAAAGGTGAGTGTGGTAACATGGGGGTGTGGTCTAATATGCTAATGAGCTGTGATGCCAGGGGAGTGGCTTAATATGCTAATGCGTTTCTGCTGTTGGGTGTGGTCTATTATGCTAATGAGTTCCTGCTGGGCTTTTTCTACAAAAAAAGCCCTGGTTAACTGAAAAGCCTTTCGGCAGTGCTCTTTGAAGACAACAGCGCCAGCTAATGAAAGGTAGCTTTTACGGCAAGTACACTGATATCCTTTAATGTACAATGGCAAGCTGGAAAATATAAATGAGTAATGGGAAGGAGAGCGGTGCTCTTTGAAGACAACAGCACCAGCTAATGAAAGGTAGCTTTTATGGCAAGTACACTAATATCATTTAATGTACAATGGCAAGTTGGAAAATATAAATGAGTAATGGGAAGGAGAAGGCTAGATAATTTTTATATTCAGCAAGAATAGAAAGGCACTGTAAGGGAGAGCTCCTCTCATAGCAAATTACCTGAATTCCTCCGGGTACTGATTAATAAGCCACTCCACATCTATACGATAGTTAAACTTGGCCATGTAGAGAAAAAGAAGCATTGGTTAGAAAGGAACAGCGCCTATAAACTGGTATTTTCTTATTAATAATGATATATATGACCTCTTAAGATTTTTAAAATCATAAGTCTATTGTTGAAAAAGGTACAGGTGGAATGGAAAGTGCTTGTCAAGGCAAAGGATGAACAGAGGTGGTTTGCCATTTTCGGCATCTGAGTAACAGCCCTGAACTTCCGACCCTGCTTAACTTCTGAGATGTGACAAGATCAAGCTATTTCCTAATTTGTTGCCACACATGCATAAAATATGTACACAAAACATTATGCTCAAAGAACAGCTTAAAAATCAACACGGCACCTAAATAATATCTTCATTACTGTTAAATCTTAATTGGAACCTAAGTATCACACTCTATAATGCCTTCACAATCTCCAATCAGATTTCAATAGAAGAATGTAGAAACATAAGTTACATTACATATTTTTGGAAAATTTGGGGCTTTATCAATAAACAAATTGGGCATAAAACCCTTTGCTAACAAAAGACATATGCATGTGCATAACAGAGAAAATAAACAGCTACCCATTTCCAAAAGACAGTATGACAAACTATCCTCAGAAAACTGTTCCAACTACTTACTGGAACTAAGGGCAATCTGAATGAGTGATATAGCACTATGTTTTTAAAAAGGAATATGAATGCACAACCTTACCTGAGCAGATGACACAAGAGTCCCCAAAGGGGGAGACAAAATATCTGTAATAAGTTAGAAAGATTATAAGCAAAAAGTTATTATTGAAATAGATACCAAGAAATAATTTGCTTTTCAACTGAGTTTATTCACAAGCTTAACTGTTGGACATGAAGTATACAATAAACAATGGTAAATAAATCAAATCATATACATTGCATGTTTTCTAACAATAGAAGTAACTACTAAATCTTCTGTGATCCCCTTCACCATGTACTATAATATTCATTCAATTCTCTGTGCAAATAAATTTGCTGGCATACCTTTCAGTATCAGTTTCTTATCAGCACATTCCTTAATATTTAAAAATGCATATTCTGCCTCTTTATAGATTAAAACAACTTTTCAATAAATCATAGCACTTACAGCAAGATAAATGCCACCACAGTTTCTCTTAAGCTAAATGATACTAAGATAGTCACATCACTGGAACAAACCCCTTTTGCAAAAGAACATATCATGCACTGCCTCCTAAAAGAAAGCAAGGAGCTGGTCCTACAGATATCTCTATCTAACATATTTATCCTGTCCTTCCAGCAAGGGACTCAGGGTGGCACAGATTTCCCATTTAAATTTCTCAAAAATACAGTGTGGTAAATTAGGCTGAGAAACAATGCTCCCTCTAAGCTGTGGAGTCTTGTGAGCAAAAATTCTACTTTGTATTACAGTTGTGAGCGAGTGATTTGGCTGCTTAGAGTTTGCTCTGGAGCCATCTTTCCTGAACCAAGAAAAAAATGTGTGAGCCAGAGGCTAAAAAATTGTGAGCTAGCTCATACTAGCTCAGCTTAGTGGGAACACTGCTGAGAAAGTGTGACTAGCTCAAGGTTAACTAGTGAGCTCCACAGAACTGTGAGATCTGAACCTCACTTGCCCAGCTGTTAGTCCAACACTCTAACCACTGCAATACACAAGCTTCACAGGAAGTCCATTCCAAAGAACTGGTGCTACAACAAACAAGCAGTTTGAACTAAATATGTAATGCAGACAGAAGCTGAAAGTTCTTGTCATGTTGGTTCATGCTTACCTGTTATGTGAAGGGCTTCAGAGTTATATTTGTACTCAATTCCTTCTACTTTGGTGAGGAAAAATCTGAAAGGATTCCCTTCATCCAACAGATCCCAAGTGTCCTGCACTTTGCCTGGTGGCTCTGCAGATTTATGGTTCAGTGAAAGTTCATCACCCTCTTCCTGTCTGACCCCGGGGGCTGCTGCATCTCTTCTCTTCACCTCGCCTTTGCAATCACCCTCTTCATTGTTACTTGTAAGGCACCAACCTAAACCTTCTTGAGAGAGTCTCTTTGGGGCTGGCAGCACCTCTGACACAGACTTTCCATCATTTCCAGACCTTCCTACAGCCCTCTTTCTTTCCAATTTGGGGCACTCTCTTTTCCAATGGCCCAGCTCACGACAATAGGCACACATATTCTTGGGCAAGGGTCGCCGTTTTGCAATAGCCTGGGCTCTAATTGAGGGAAATTCCCTTCGCTTCTCTTCCTGACCTTGCTGGCTCATAATTGATGCAATTCGGGCTGCTTGTTGCTTCATTTGCTTTTCCTCTTCTTTTTCTCTATTTCTATCCACATACACTTTAGACGCAATTTCCACCAACTCAGGGTCCTCGTCTTTTTCTTGACAAACCTCATACAATGTGTTCAGATTTGTTTGCTTGGGGACTGCTTGTTTCATTCCCCTTAAAAGTGCAGTCCTATAACTCTCATGCAACTGCATGCCTGCCAGGAAAGTGTGGTCCCAGTTAGGGTTTGTAAGAGGAACCACTTCATCTACAGGTTGCCCATTATTGTCCTGTTGGTCCTTTTGAGCAAGGGTGCGAGCTTTATGTAAAACCATCCACTTCTCCTCTGGACTAAGGAGAACATCTAAGCAAGTCTGACAATCTGCCCAGGTAGGCTTACGGGTGGCAAAAATGTTCTGAAAGAGGGCATGGACTCTTTCAGGATCTTGTGTCAAGGAAGGAATATTTTGCTTCCAATTTAACAAGTCCGAGGCAGTGAATGGCACATGCACAGAGGAGACATCTCCTCTGGCATTCAACACTTCTCTAAGAGGAAGCTGTCTGGACACCATGGGGTCTTCATTAGCTGGCACTTTAGGGGCCACAGCTTCCCTCAGTTCTTGTCTGCCCTCCCGAATTGACATGGCTTGACTAAGTCCAGAGCTGGAATTTCTGGACTCTGACCCAGAGTTTAATACATTTGGAGTGCTTCTCAAATCTGCCTCACTACTGTACCCTGCTGCTTGGCCCAAATAGGGAGGAGGAGATGAAGTGGGGACTGAAGGAAGGGGGGATGAAGTAGCCACTCCTAATAGCAACTGGGGTAACCCATAACCATCTAATCTAGGGTACAAACTCCCCTGAACTCCACCCACTGGATCAGCATTATCAGTGGATTTTAGCACCTTATTTGGCTTGGAAGGTTTAAGAGGCATCTGAAGCTGTCTGGACACCATGGGGTCTTCATTACCTGGCACTTCTGGGGCCATAGCTTCCCTCAGTTCTCGTCTGCCCTCCCAAATTGACACGGCTTGACTAAGTCCAGAGCTAGAATTTCTGGACTCTGACCCAGAGTTTAATAAACTTGGAGTGCTTCTCACATCTGCCTCACTACTGGACCCTGCTGCTTGGGCCAAATAGGGATGAGGAGATGAAGTGGGGACTGAAGAAGGAAGGGGGGATGAAGTAGCCACTCCTAACAGCAACTTGGGTACTTCATAACCATCTAATCTAGGGTACAACGGCCTCCTCATAACTCCACCCACCGGATCAGCATTATCAATGGATTTTAGCACCTTAGCCTTTGGCTTGGCAGGGGGTTTGGTATTTGGCATACATTTTTCATTCTTTCGCAATATCTTCTTATTGCAACTTCCACAACCTTTCAATAGACTAGGGTGAGTAATTGCATATATCCAAAAAACAACATAATCTGCTTCATCATTCTTTCCTTCCCTTTTACAAAAGTTATGCAAATCGCACACAATATTCAATTTGTATGTTCCCTCAACTGGCCAAGGATCATTATCGAGGGAATAGAATGGCCAATTCGAAGTACAATAATCAATTAAACGGGATACAGGATAATCCAAGTAATCATCAGTTATAACTTCCCAGCTATTAACCAGACACTGGAGAGGGCTCCGAGGCTGTCCAGATTTACTCTGTTTGGCTCCCATTGTGGACACTGGGACACGCAGCCTTTTCCTCTGCAGGTTCTATGCCCAATTTTTTCCAACCTGTTCCAACCTCTAGAGAGCTGTGCTCAATTTACTCCAACCTATTTACTTTATGCCTACTTACTCTTGTAAACAGAACTTTACTACACTAAAGGGGACCTCAGCAACAAAACCCTGATAAATCCGTTAAAACAGCATCAGCTTCTTATTCCATATAGTAAACAACTTTTAGATACGCACGGATGCCTATCAATTACAGAGCCTGAACTTCCTTTATATCTATATATCTATTATAAGTACCTTTGCCAAGCATGCATTTCTTTTTGTCCCTTATTTAGAACACCGCCTATAATAGAGCAAAACTACTTTTCCTGTTTTTCTCCAGTTGTTTCCAACTATCCTGCTGGATCAGCTACTTCGAGAACATCGTATCCACTTTACCGCATCCTGTTTCGCATGCCACAAGTTTCTGAAATTAGTTTGCCCGAGCAGCACTTTCAAGAGGAGGAGTGCATTTTACTGCAGGTCCACTGTAAAAGGAATGTCGTTTCCTCTCCAGTCGGGACAACCGAAATCCCACGCGCTTTTTCACTTATCAAAAAGCAGCCGCCACCCCCCCCCCCAAAAAAAAACCCTCGAAATCTCAAGCACTTCTTTGCTTAACAGAAAGCAGTCAAAAAAATTTAATAAGCGGTCTGCCACAAAAACTAGCACCGACCGAGACAAGCCAAGAAAGAAACCTTTTCTCGCACGTTCCCCCCTTCGGAGCAGAATGAAACTAAAACACCGGAAAGGGCCAGTTCCATGAAGTCGAAATTCCGGGGGGGGGGGAACTGTAATTTAATGATTGACACTTTATTCCACCAATGTTGCCTACGGGGATGTGACGCCAAAAGCGCTTTCCCGCCCACTTGTATCCTTTGGGGCTTCTTCGAGCTTTTCGGCCAATGAACGGTGGCGTTGTGGTTGCTAGGGGGAAGTTGAATGTGGGTCGCTTGGTTGCTGTTGGAAGTTTCACTGCGGGTTCCTGTCGGCGGGGTGTGCGCGGCGGTCGGGCGAGCAGAGGGAGGCATGGGGCGCCTTCGTGATGCGCATCTCCGGGAGCGATGGGTGTAGCTACGTGAGAGGGCCGGTTTCGGAGTCTTTTGCCTTGAAGCATGTGGCTGTGCTCCGCTGGGTGTCGGCCAAGCTGCAGTCAGATTGCCTTGAAGTCTTTTGGAGGGGCGGCCCTGTTCGTCTGTGGCACCAAAACATGAGGAGGAGGCTGGCGACACCCTAAAGACTTCTCTCCGTTTTATTCCAGCATCAGTTTTCGTGAACTCTAGCCCCTTTTCCTGTCACTGTGAATGAATCCTCACCTCCCACTGAATAGACCCGAGTAGGATTCTGGATAGACTTCCTTAGGATTGCTCAGGTAATGTAGGTAATTGGTGGTGGGGGGGGGGGTAACAAAAAGCAGCGTCAAGGGGCCCTGAAGTGCAGGAAATATTGGCTGAAATGTAGTTATACATTCTCAGACGTTATCAACAAAACGTACAGCCTCTTAACTAGTTTTGATGATGTACTTAACACGTGTAATGGGTGAGTGTTGAACAAGGACTTGGAATTTCTTACTCTTTACAGGTGGGGCTTCCCACCTAGAGAATAAAGGATATATATTCACCCAACTGGCTGCTGGTTCCTGATTTTATTTGCATCGCTGAAGGAGTGAACGCAAGGTTGAGGTGAGTGGGAAGACTAGCAGCATCAGTATTCTTGCTGTACCTATTTTGCACTGCCATAATAAGTGAGCAAGTTGTGCATGGAGAAACAGTATGAATAATCTGACATAACACCCAGAAATTCTTCATTGGGGAAACACAGTGATATCCTTAAATTGGTTATAAAAATCTAATTAAATAATAAGTAGACTTCATCTACAACAATCTATAATGAAAGTGTCTAGTAGTCTTCTGTCTTATGATTAAGAGTTAGAGAAAGCTATAATGAAGTCATACTAACAAACCCACACATTTGTGCAGGAGCAAAGGAGTTTTTGTAAAGCGTAACAAGGAGCTCATGTACCTAGTTAACCACATGTGCCTGAGATCATAGAAAGGGCAATACCCTGAGAGTGCCTTGAGCGTGCTGTGGCTGCCTTATACTGAGTGGCCAGCCAGTTCAGTATATTGTATTCTGACTGGCAGCAGCTTTGCAGTGTTCCCTACCTATCTTGGTACAATATATAGATTGATTTTGATGATACATAAATTTTACATTTTAATAATAGCAAATAAACAGTGGTAATGTAAAACTTTAAGCAGAGGCTCTTAGGTGGTATATAAATGGGTGTGAATATAGAGATGAGATTCATTTGCAATATAAATATTACTGTCAACATTTAACCATTTTCCAAAGCTTGGAAAGCTGGCAAAAGGTTACCTGTGCATTCCAAAATGGTCTGTGCCTCCAGAACACCTGTTTTCCAATGCTGGCCTTACCATTAATTGTCTGCATGCAAGCCTCACACCAGAGCATTTTAACATGTTAATTTTTCTTAACAAAAATCAATAGCAGAGCTGATGATGGATAAGAACATATGTATATGGGCTGGATAGGTAGTTTGTTGATGTTTAATTATTTACATACAATTTTGACAAAGAGTTGCTTTTTTAAATGAAATTTGCATCCCTAGTGAATGGACAGTGGATATAGTGAAAGCTTTCTGACTTTCTAATAACCTTCTGCTCTCTTTAGAAAAATTTGACGAAACAAAATCCAACAGCAAAATATGGGAATTTTTAGTCTAGACACACAATAATAATATTTAGGAATATAACTTGTTGTCCTTTAAGAATGCAAAGTGGTGTTTTAAAATGTCTAGGTAAGAAAATATGGTACTTTTTCTGGGCAGTTTGTTCTTCCAGATAGAAAGTTTGCTTTTATTTTGTAAATTTACTTTTACTGATATTACAGTTTTCAGTGATTCCTTAGAACTAGAAATCTCTTCTTTGGGGAATTTAAAAAGAGAATTCATGTATCTGAGATGTGAGAATTACTTCCTGCTCACCTGCTGTAGGAGGGTTAACATGTCTGCTGTATTTATGGATGATATTTACTCATTAAAATTCCAGAAGCTGGTCTTTTTTGTGTGTATTCATTCCAAAAGTCTAAAGTATTCCTAGTGTGTTTTCAGGATCTGATAATTTGTTCATGCATTTCGTTAACACTTTCTTCACAAAGGGTTTTTACTGATGATCAAAAGGCAATCAGCCTTTCTTCATTTCTGTTGTAATCAGTATAAATCAAGAGCCCTGACCTGGATAGCCCAGCCAAGCCCGATCTCGTCAGAATTTGGAAGCTCAGAAGGGCTGACCCTAGCAAGCAATTGGAAGGGTCCTTCAAGGAATATCAGGGCTTGGGATACAGAAGCAGGCTATTAAGCCTCCTCTCTGAAAAACATCCAAGCCTCCAGTAGGGGTCGCCAGAAGTCACCATGACTTCCAGGCATGCAAGCACACATGCACCCATGCAGAAACACAAATACCCACACAAAATATAAGGCCAAAGAATAAGAGTTGCTGTATGCATTGGCTCAAATATTGAATGAGAAATGTAGTTATTTGGTTCACTTTTTGGCTTTGAAAAATATTAGAATATTTTTGAAGTATTAATATTACTGTAGTCTTCCTTTTACTTAATTCAGGATTGTTTTTAAGAGCCTTTTCACTCATTTTTGGGACTACTTCAGTGCCTGTTGAAAAAGCAATCTTAGTTGTTGCTTAGGAAGAAGGCTCAGTATTCTATAAAAGTAGCTCCTTAAGCTGTTTATTGTTTTATTTATTCAACTATTTCTACCCTGCTTTCTTTACCAAAAGGATCCAAAGCCCCTTACAACAAAAATAAAACATAATATAAACAAAATATGAACAGAACACCATATTACATCTTGGGCCGGTCTTGGATTCAGGGGCTGGCTGATCCAGGGCACAGAACTCAAGCACTGGGCAGAGAACCACAAGCTCTTTGGATTCTGCCTATGACCACTCCCAAGCTCTATACCTGCTATGAGGAGACTGAAGGAAATATTCAGCAAAGACTTTACATCTAGCAGTGATATTCCCTCCAGTTGTTCCCTCCTCTAACTCTTTTCCACATACGAGGCTGATGATACCTCACTATGGTTAGAGCTGCATATTAGTAACCCAGAGTCTGACTTAGCCTTTAACCTCCTGATGGGGCTCATTAAACATGGGGCAGGAGGCGGTAAGAATCTGTAGTTTGTTGGGAGGTGGTAGAGAGCATATATTTCCCAGGTGTTTCCATCAGCACTGGGCATATACATGGCTTGTGTCCGGAGTGGGCACTGGGTGTTGGGGTCAGCTGACTACACAGGGTGCAGTTGTTGTTGGCGCATTGACCCACCTGCTGCCTTGTGTCTTGGGCCTTTAGTTGTAGCTTCACAATGGCCACAGTTGTTGCTTTGAAAGGAATAACAAGAGTCTGTTGGAACAGGCATCTTAGCAACCATATCTATGGTTTGAACAAAGTGAAAAGAGACTATTTAAATACAGATTAGATATTCATTTAGATCACCTCTTTAAGATACAAAAGACTTCTGATCCATATCTGAATGAATGAGCATAACATTTCCACCTTGATACGCAAAGCATCCCTTATAGAAGCTTTAAATAAAATGAATGGCTTTTAACTCTCTTGTACTAACACCTTAAGGATCACAGGTTTGTTGTGCACAATATCAGATACTGAACCAGAGCTGGGCTATAAATTCCTCTTAAGTGCACAGGACCATGTTAGGCACTATTTTTTGGTCCCTATTAACTTTTTATGTTCTTTAGACATTTTAGGCATGTGATGAAGGCAACGAAGGGTACTTAAACAGAGAGGACTACAAGGTTGTTGTAGTGATGCTGTTTAGCTATAAGCCCTCAAAGGAAACAGTTTATTTTACCTATATGTCACACTGACTTTTTATTAAGCATTTCACGTAAGCCTTGATTTCTCTGATATTAACAATGTATTTTTAAGAGTGTCAGTTATATTTTGCTCTCATATATATCCCTACATAAGGAGCTGCGGTGCATAATATCAGATACTGAACCAGAGCTAGGCTATAAATTCCTCTTAAGTGCACAGGACCATGTTAGGCACTATTTTTTGGTCCCTATTAACTTTTTATACTCTGGACATTAGGCATGTGATGAAGGCAACGAAGGGTACTTAAACAGAGAGGACTACAAGGTGGTTGTAGTGATGCTGTTTGGCTATAAGCCCTCAAAGGTACAGTTTATTTTACCTATATGTCACACTGACTTTTTATTAAGCACTTCACATAAGCCTTGATTTCTCTGATATTAACAATGTATTTTTAAGAGTGTCAGTTATATTTTGCTCTCATATATATCCCTACATAAGGAGCTGCGGTGGCTCAAGTGGTTAAGATTTGTTACCATGAGGTGTCACTATTACAACACTTTTCTTACAAATTCGGATCTAGGAAGTAAAAGCTGATTTGGTGTATTTTTTTTTCCTAGCCTGTTCAGTAGTAATTCTAAGTATGCAAATCAAAACTGATTTTTCTCTGAGATTGTTGTATGTATTGTAACAGACTGGTAGAGTCTAGTGAGTTACAGAATGCAGTCATTTAATCCTCCTTTTTCAAAAATAAAGTGATCCGCGAAGTCATATTTTTATTTTCAAGTTTAGTGTTTGGCTTCCTGTAGTTAAAGATATTAGACATACCACACTTCATAAACATGTATAGTAATATGATTAGAAGTAGAGAAGTTATCAAAGCATTATGACTAGTGTCTGAGCAGAAATGTTTTTGCAATTTTGGGTTTATTTTTTGCAGTCTCAGAAAGAATGCATGTGTAGGGGGCTGAGTTGGCTTTTAAGAAATTAAAGTACACAGTGATATACCTGCCAGCTAGAGAGCAATGACCAATTCAGAAGAAAGACAAGTATAGATACAGTTTGTAGTTTGTGTAGTTGTGGATCACACCACATTGGGTTGTCCGCAACATGCACTTGAATGCATAGTCTGATATGCATTCCATCAACAGCAATGCAGTCAAGCACAAAACATTGCCCTTGGGTGTGAATCCCAGTGGGCACCTGATTGGGAATGATCTGTCAGCTCTGCATTGTTATCAATGGAATGTGCATCAACGTTTCCCTTCCAGCTTAAACAACTGGACGTCACTTGGCAGAATCTCCTCTTCCCTGGTGACTCTGTGGACCCCCTGGGCAAGATTGTGCCAAGATGTGGTTACCACCTGGCAGAGGCTCCATGCCAGCCATACTGCAAGGATTTGGCTATCACCTGCTGGCAAGCTAGTTGTCCTGAACAGTATAGCAGGATGTTATCCGAGAGTGCCTTGGGGAACTAGCATGCAAGAGACTCTGGAAAGGGCAAGGGTCAAGCTCTCTTGGCCTTTGCCAGCACAAATTAGTTTGCTTTACAGCTTAAAAGATACAATTGAGCTCAGAAGGACATGGCTAAGGGCACCTGACCTCTCTGGCCAAAGCTTCACCCCCTTCCTGCCCTTTGTAGCCCAGACTGAACTGAAGCAGGAGGGGGGACTCCTGCTTTCCCTCAGCCTACCTTCCCGTGTGCCCTAGGTGTGGGCCCATGCCTGCACACTGCTTTGTTCTGTCAACATTTTTTAGCAGCATGAGAACAGCATGCATGTGAGGCCTTCATTTCCCACAGGTTTTGGGAGACTGGGGGAGCATTAAATCTGCTTAATGTATATAGACTTCAGAAGAAGCCTCAGTCAGTGATAATGTTCAACAAATGTCTCACAAATTTTTACAACCACCCAGTAAGCCAGGTCAGTGTTATTATTTCAGATAATAAGCTTGCTTGGCAGTGCAATCTGAAACGGAGTTATACCATTCCAAGTCCATTGAAGTAAATGGGCTTAGAATGGTGTAACTTTGCTTAGGATTGTATTCTAAGACTTTCCTAGTGAGTTCATAGCAGGACTGAGATCTAAACTGGAGACTACCCAGTTCATAGTCTAGCTGCATGGCTGCTACCGGCACAGTGAAAGGTGAAGTTGGTGACTGTTGTTAACGTTTTCCTATAAAAAGCCTTTATAACTTGCTTTTTATTAGGCCTGCTGCTTGCTTTTTATTAGGCACCTCTTACATTCTAAAGCAGCCTCATTCTTTCTGAATAGTTTTGAAGAAATACTTTTGTTTCAGGGTGTGTTCTGGCGCATTAAAGAATCACTGTTTAGATCCTAATTCTTAGGAAACTAATACACTTCAGCAAGCTGTCAGATTTTAATGGGGCTGTTTACTTAAGTGATTTTTACTGGTTATTTTTGGAGAAATGTCTTTTAAGTCAGCTACTCTTGGTATATGATCTAGCCAAAGTTAAAGATTGTGTTTGTGACATTTAGGCATCTGAGGCAAGTTAAAGACAGTTCTTTATGAGACTATCCAAAATGATTTTGGTGACTCTGCTTATGTACATATTCTGATTTAAAAGCAATTCTTTGTTAGAATGTTCTAATTACATTGCAGACTCTATTTATGTACAAATAAAAAGTGAAAATGCAATGTGCTTGCTTCAGTTTGTTCTCTGATGGTGTCATTTTCTTTTCTTTTAGATGGAAGTAGATTCTGTCATGGCCTCTGTGCAGCAAAGCCAATTGGGTACTATGCAAACTTATTTTCTGTCTTTTTAAAAGTAGTCATAAAACCTAAAAATTGAAACAATAGGATTTGAAAGCAAGTGTTTTGTGATGACCTGTGTTTTAAACAAATATCTCAAACTGAACTTGGAATAAAAATACTGGTCATGTTAATTACTAAATACAGTAAAAGCCTATCGGGCATCGGCTTAGAGATATCCATTTGTAAATTTTGTGTTAAAAATGATACTTCTGAGCATTGCAAGTACAAAGTACTTTCATCTGTGGGGATCTAGTGGTGCTCTCATTCAAGAAACTGGTCCCATGTCGTCGTCGTCCCCCCCCCCCAGCTAGACATAAGAACAGAGGATCTTAAAGGGGGTGTCCACAAGAGTCCTGGAGGAGAGGTCCATCCCTGACTCCTAGGACAGTCATGCTGGCCGCCTTCTCAAGCCTCTTGTTCTTCTTCTGAATCGCAGTCATCTGATGTTCCACTCTGATCCTTGTACTCCATGGAATTTGCTATGGACTCCAGCTCCATGTTCTTGTGGTTCAATTCTCTACACATTTGGTGGGTGGAGATTTTATTGTCTGTGATTAGAGCCCTGAGCTGCTAATTTTACTCCTTCTCCTGCATCAGCTCTGTATCTTTCCTTTCTTACGTGTTGCTGCCTCCACATAGTGACCCTGGACTCCTTTGGCAACAGACTCCAAATAACATCCTCTTGGCTCTCTTCAGTCGGCACTGCTCATCTCCTTTCTGATCCCGGTAGGCACCTAGACTTGTCAGGGGTGTGGTGGGGATGGAATTGGGTTGGGATGGGGGGGTTGAGTACTGTTTTGATGCAGTGGTTCATCTGGGGAAACTGGTGTTATCATATTAGGAAACTGGTATTATATTAGGAAACTGGTACACTTCAGCAATCTGTAAGATCTGTAAGATATATCAAATTGAACTTAGAATAATAGTACTGGTCACATTAATTACTAAATACAGTAAAAGCCTATTGAGCATTGGCTTAGAGATACCCATTTGTAAATTTAGTGCTAAAAATGATACTCCTGAGCATTGCAAGTAGAAAATGCTTTTATCTGTGGGTATCTTCAAGAAGTCACCCCCGCCCCCCACTCTACTAGCCAGCAGGAAGTAAAGAATGGCAACTTTAAGCCATAATATGGGGAAAGAGCTATGAAGCTTTACCCAGTCACAGTATTTGTTAGTAGCCCCACTTGAAATTGAAATCTGGCATGCTAAACTAGAGTCAGGCACTCTTCAGTTTCTGCTGATTTCCCCTGCAAGATAGAGCCTCCGGTACTACATCCTGCCCTATTCCTGGTAATCCTTCAACCCTTGAAAGGAGCGGCAGGAGGAAGGCGGAGTGGAGAGATCCACTCTGTACTTGGAGATCTAGAAGAAGAGAAAAGTTTGGATTTATACCACATCCTTCACTACCTGAAGGAGTCTCAGAGTGGCTTACAATCTCCTTTCCCTTCCTCTCCCCACAACAGACATCCTGTGAGCAGTGTTCCCTCTAAGCTAAGTTAGTGTGAGCTAGCTCACAGTTTTTGAGCCTCCAGCTCAGAGATTTTTGTCTTAAGTCAGGAAAGATGGCTCCAGAACAAACTAATTTATGCAGTAGTCAAATCGCTCGCTCACAACTTTATTGCCAGTAGCTCACAAAGTAGAACTTTTGCTCACAAGCCTCCATAGCTTAGAGGGAACATTGCCTGTGAGGTAGGTGGGGCTAAGAGAGCTCTTGAGAGAACGGCTCTGAAATAACTTGTGACTGACCCAAGGTCACACCCGGAGCTGCATGCGGAGGAGTGAGGAATCAAACCCGGTTCTCTCAGATTAGAGTCTGTGCTCCTAACCACTACACCAAATTGGCTCTCTACTCTACTCACAGTTCTCAGGACCCAACTTAACATTTGTAGCATTTTTATTTTCTGGTGTTAAAAAGACAGCTCATGACATTTAAAGATGAACACCCTGAGGAAATTCCTGTATTTATGGATACCTCAAAGTACCTAGTCTGGTAATAGGCAGTGGATCTTTAGAATTTATGCTTATACCAGAACAAAACTGGATTGGAAATCTGGGTGGAAAAGGTTCTTTAAAGAGGTATTGTTCCCAATACAAGTAAAAAACAAAACAAAAGCGGTCCATCAGCTAGTAGAAATGCTAGCCACCTTCACTTCCCCGTTACCCATAGGGTTGGATGTAGATCTGTTATTTCGCCTTTATTATAAAGATTCTCATGGGATTACCTGCCATTTCTGTTTCCCTCCCTTTTAGCCCCACGTTTGTGAGATCAGGCTGCTGATGTTGCCCGAGTCCAGTGTGGTATAGTAGTTAAGAGTGGCTGACTCTAATCTCGAGAACCAGGTTTGATTGCCCACTCTTCCACATGAAGCCAGCTGGTTGACCTTGGGCCAGTCACAGTTCTCTCAGGACTCTCTCAGCCTCACCTACCTCACAAGGTGACTGTGGTGGGGGGAGGAAGGGAAGGCAATTTGAAGCCACTTTGAGACTTCCTAGGATAGAGGGGGGGGCCTGGTGGCTTAGAGGTTACGACGCTGAGCTGCAGACTGGAAGGTCTGTAGTTCGGCAGTTCAAGACCCTAGTGCTGCATGGTGGAGTGAGCTCCCATCTCTGGCCCCAGCTCCCACCCCTAACAGTTCAAAAGCAAGAAATTTAAAGTAGATAAATTGGTACCGCTTCAGTGGGAAGGTAACAGCGTTCCGTGCGCCTCACCATGTGGTCATGCTGGCCACATGACCACGGAGAAGTCTTCGGACAGCTCTGGCTCTTCATCTTGGAAATGGAGATGAGCACCACCCCCTAGAGTTGGATTTGACTAGTTTTCGAGCAAGGTAAACCTTTAGGATAGAGAAAAGCAGGGTATAAAAACCAACTGTTCTTCCACCCCTCCTATTTTATTCCTTCCTTTACCACTTTAGGATCAGGTAGCTTCCTCTGAACCACTTCATTTGCTGACAGATGGGAATCATGGAAATAAAACTGAATGGATTGTTGAGTTAACAGAAATATTGCTAATCCCAGTTCTGCTTTTGTGTTGAAAAACATAAAACCTTTTATGAGAAATGAATAGCACATCCTTTCCAGGCTCTTCCACAGTCTTGTGTACTTGTGACTCTTAAGGGGATGGTAGAATGGACTGTGCTACTTGGAACTTGGTGCAGAGCATACTTTATTTACTTCATTTATACCCCATCTTCTCCCAAGTGGCGACCCAAAGCAGCTTACGTCATTCTTCCATTTATCCTTACAACAACCCTGTAAGGAAGGTTAGGCTGAGAATATCTGACTGGACCAAGGTCACCCAGCAAGCCTCTATAACACAGTAGGGATTCCCAACTGGTTTGCTCAGGTTCTAATCTGACACTCTAACCATTACATCACACCAGCTAGTCTCTACGTTTTCAATGCTCTCTTCTATGAAAAACTCCTTGCAAGTAAGGGAGTAGTACAGCCAGGAGAAGGGTAGATCTTTCCCTCTGATGTGCTAATTCTTCACTTACTGAAATTGCTGCTGTTGTTTCTGTAAAACAAGGGGAGGACGTTAAAAAAAATTCCTCCACCTTCCACCTCATTCTACTGCATGTGTGGACCAGGTCTACTACTTTGCTTTTGAAATGAAAACAGGTGAGATCTCATATCTATACCTGCATCCTGATGGAAGATTTTCCTAGAACTTGGGTGCATCTGAGACAGGGGAGACTTATGTCATTCCCAGGGTCAGCTCAGCTCAGGATTCTTTGGATCTTTTATGAGGTAGTGATCCAGCATTGCCATGATGGCCCAGGTTAGCCCAATGTTGGGCACCACAATTTAAGAAGGATATAGGAGGTCCCTTCCAGTTCTATGATTCTGTATCATCAGATCTTGAAAGCAAAGCAGGGGTCAGTCCTGGTCAGTACTTGTATGGAAGACCACCAAGAAAGTCCAGGGCTGCTATGCAGAGGAAGGAAACAGCAAGCCACCTCTGCTCATCACTTGCCTTGAGAACCCTCCTGGGTCACCACAGGTCACCTGCAACTTGACAGCACTTTCCACCACCAGTGCAGCATCTCTTCACTAGCTAAGGACAACTGTTCACGTGACACTCTTCCAGAAATATGAAACTACATACATCTGATTTTCCATTGTCCTTCATGAAATATTATGAAACATCTGATTTTCCATTGTCCTTCATCCACCTGATTGGTCCTGAAAACTGCTTTTGTGACATGGTACTTGGACCTTGTAAGAATATATGAAAATGGAAGGTGCCTATATATAGTAGTGGCTTTAAAAGATCTGCTGTAAAAGTGAATGAATACCATAATACTTACACATATAATACATATATTTAGCACTCTGCTCCTCTGCTAAATATGTAATTGGCATAAGAGGCCTGTCTGTGTAATATTTCAATCCTGTTAACCCATATTGCATTCATAAAACTAAAACACAGGCTGTTGAGCAGAAGAATGTAGCTTTGCATTGAACTATAAAATGAATGTGTACTGGGAAATCTGTGTAGGTTGTGGCTTTTTGTATCCAGGTCACTACGTAATAGAAAAACTGTGCATTAATAAAATGGTTGCTCAGGCAAGCAAATGCCACCTGTTTAGGCAGTCCCTGCTATTAAAGAAATTGTACAGTATGATAATTTAAGCCAGCATGGCCTTTTTTGTTGCTAGAGACAGAAAATATACTCATAGATAAAGAGGGGTTACTTTTAAATCAGGAAAGAAACCAATTCGTAGAATGGGTTTGAAGTCTCTGACAGCACAGAGTCAAGTGTTGTGTCCCAAACCTCGGCCTGGGATACAGCCAAGGACTTCAGCATTTCCAGTTGCATTTCTTCACTTTTTTGTTTGAATGGTAGACACCATGGCATGTCCTGATCTGTCAAAAGTATCCTCAGTTTTTGAAAAGGGATGCCACTTGGCATAAGGTATGGGGGCTACTTCCTGTTGGTACGTGAGGAGCTAGATGTTCACCTTTTTGGATCTTTGTGAAAAATAATAATGTGCTTTGAGAATTAGTCCTGTGGTTCTTTTATTATTTAATGTAAAGAACCTGCTGTTTGAACTATAAGCAATGCATACACCAGGACCGGCATTGCACCCCATTCAAGTAATAATAGTGCCTTTGGCATTTATATGGATCAGTCACAGAGACCAGCCACGAAGGCTGGGGTTGCTGGGCAGAGGAAGGCAATGGCAAACTACCTCTGCCCATCTCTTGCCTTGAGAACCCCATGGCCAAGGACTTGTTTGCAACTTGACGGCACTCATTTATTATTTACTGGCATTTATGTAGCCTATCAGAGTTTTCAGATTTCTTCACATCGCGTTAGTTGTTATAACTCAGCATATTAACCTACCAATGGAGCAGTAATTTAAAATCTAAAATATGTTAGGAAAGATCAGATAAACTTTAAAATTATTTTGTATTCAGTCAGCAAGTGGAGTAACCAGGTCAGGTAGTGTTTTGTCCACTGTGAAGCTCAAAGGAAACCACACCTCAGGGGCTCCCAAGAACTGTATAGACTTTACAGCACTCTGGGAATGGCACCAGTAGTCCTGTTTACACAAGATCTTCCCCCCTCCTTATTGGTGGAATGCAAGGGTGGCTAATATTGGGTTTGTGTGGAGACCACAAATGTGACACCCCCCCCACACACACACACATTAGCTAATCTGATAAGGCAATGTGACTATGAAAATATTCTTTGGACCCAAAACAAAAAAGAGTCATGGCAGATTTTTTTTTCCAAATACAAACTCAAAATTGGGAATCATTGTTGGAATATTTTCACTTGATAAATTTAAACCTTTGTGCCACCATTCTTTACGCCACCATTCTTTACCTTATGTTAACATAAGAGTCTGTTGCTTTTCTCCTTGAATCCTCTGACAGGAAATGCTAATAAAAATAGTGCATTCCTTTCCACTTATGCTGTATATACTTCATTAGGGCTGATGCAAACAAGATATGTGGTGGTAGTTTCTCATTGGCTGCAATAGTACCTCCTCCACTTGCTATGGCACTTTCTCTCTTTGACTTGTTTTCCATCAGATAAGTAGCCTGGTTTAAATAGTAGTATTACTCTGTAGGTTTAATCACCTTTATTCATTTATTTATTTTAAAATTTTCTATATCACCTTTCCACCCAAATAAGGGTCCCCAAAGCAGCAATCATCAAAACATCGAACATTTCTACACAACTAGGGAGGAGGACCAGTAACAATTTACATGGAAGTAAGACCTGTTGTAATCTGCCATACGTACTTCTGAATACAGATGTTTAAGCCTGCCATACCAGTCTGATGATTTGTTGTTGTTGTTCAGTCGCACAGTCGAGTCCGACTCTTCGCGACCCCATGGACTAGATCCCGCCAGGCCCTCCTGTCTTCCGCTGTCCTCTGAAGTTTGCTCAGTTTCATGTTCGTTGCATCTATGACACTGTCCAACCATCTCATCCTTTGCCGTCCCCGTCTTCTTTGACCTTCAATCTTTCCCAGCATCAGGGTCTTCTCCAGTGAGTGCTCCCTTCTCATTTGGTGGCCAAAGTATTTGAGCTTCATTTTCATTATCTGGCCTTCCAGGGAACAGTCAGGGTTGATTTCTTTTAGGATTGACTGATTTGTTCTTCTTGCAGTCCAAGGGACTCTCAAGAGTCTTCTCCAGCACCATAGTTCAAAAGAATCTATTCTTCGGCGCTCGGCCTTCCTTATAGTCCAACTCTCGCAGCCATACATGACTACTGGGAATACCATTGCTTGGACCATGCGTATTTTTGTTGGCAGGGTGATGTCTCTACTTTTTATCATGCTGTTTAGGTTCGCCATCGCTTTCCTCCCAAGGAGCAGGCGTCTTTTAATTTCATGACTGCTGTCACAGTCTGCGGTGATCTGGGATCCCAGGAACGTGAAGTCTGTCACTACTTCCACAGCTTCCCCTTCTATTTGCCAAGGAGTCATGGGGCCGGATGCCATGATCTTAGTTTTTTTGATGTTGAGCTTCAAGCCCACTTTTGCGCTCTCCTCTTTTACCCTGAGCAAGAGGCTCTTGAGGTCCTCTTCACTTTCTGCCATCAGAGTGGTATCGTCTGCATATCTGAGGTTGTTGATCTTTCCCCCAGCAATCTTAATTCCCGCTTGTGATTCATCTAGGCCAGCATTTCGCATGATGTACTCTGCATATATATTAAATAAGCAAGGTGACAATATACATCCTTGTCGTACTCCTTTTCCTATGCTGAACCAATCAGTTGTTCCATATCCGGTTCTAACTGTCGCTTCTTGGGTCCCCAAAGCGGCGATCATCAAAACATCGAACATTTCTACACAACTAGGGAGGAGGACCAGTAACAGTTTACATGGAAGTAAGACCTGTTGTAATCTGCCAAACGTACTTCTGAATAAAGATGTTTAAGCCTGCCATACCAGTCTGATGATTTATGTGGTCCTAAACCAAGTTGCCCATTTTAAGCCCATTGACTTTAGTGTACTTAGAAGGGTGGTAACTCTGCCTAGGACTGCACTGTTAAAATATTGCAAGGGCTATATTGCTTGAGTTACAAGTTCTTAGTAGAAACAGTGTGGTGCTTCTGTTGATCCATGTTTAGGTGACAGTGGTATTGTTTACATTCCTCCACACCACATCCTTACATCACTGTCATTCTTGTCTCCCCACCTGCCAATTAGCTGAGCGATTAGCACCTCCACACATTGTGCTTCTCCCATTGGAGTGGTACGGCAGCTTTGTGCTCGGGCTTGCCTAGAGACCGAGGGAGGGAGGCTGTGCTGTGAGGACTGTTTGCATCACAACAGGCCTGTGCACATTAAACAGGGTTGCCAGCTTTCAGGCGGGGCCTGGATTTCTCCTGAAATACCAAGTGCTCTCCGGGCTACAGAGAACAGCTCCTCTGGAGGAAACGGCAGCTTTGGAGGGTGGACTCCATATAGGGAAGCCAGGCTCCAGGTGGGACCTCAGGATCCCCATTACAATCTCATCTCCCGACTACAGAGATCGGTGGACTCTATGGCATTATACCCTGCTATAGCCTCCGGGAGCAGATGAATTTCGGGTGCCATCGACAGTAGTTTATTAGTATAATGGGAGCAGATGAATTACGGGTGCCATCGACAGTTTATTAGTATAAACTGAGATACTGATTTTCAACCGCTTGTTATGTTTTAATTGGTTGTATTATGTGGTTTATATATTCTTGCGACCCACCCTGAGCTTGCTTGTGGGGAAGGGAGGGTTAGAAGCCCAATACATAATAACAATAAAATACTAAGATCCCTGTCCTCCCCGAGCTCCACCCCTCCCTCCTGAATCTCCAGGAGTTTTCCAGCCTGGATTCGGCAACAATACCCTCCCATCCCCTGCCAGTGGCGGGGGGGGGGGGGGGGGGTACCTGGAAGCTGCAATACCCTAGCACCACATCCTCACTGAGCTCCCTCCCTCCCTTCCAGGCAGTGCCCCCAAATCTCCAGGAACTTCCCAACTGACGACAACCCTAATATGCAAACTGGAGAAGGTTGGAAAAGCAGTAATCGCTGCCTAGGCCTTAAAAAAATTATTTATGGCTGATAGGCCTAATATAAACAAGCCTCCTGAAATGTAGCGTGGGTAACTCCCAACAGGTAACCTGCTCTGGCTGCCAGCAGTTTTTGGTCAGCCTCCCCCTGGCTCCCAATTCAACCAGTGCCGCTACTGGTTTTGTTTACCTTGAAGGGGCCGCTGGGCTTCTGTTTTGTTTATCCCAGCCTGCCCATCAAACTGTGCTAAGAGGTGCTGAGTCTTATCCCACCCCCACAGCTGAGGCAACCAAGGGTGTAGCTGATGCTACTTCCCATCAAGGGACTCCCCCTCTCCATCCCACTCCAGCGGCACAATCCCGTGAAGGGCTGGTTTAAGAAAACGCTCTTCATCCTCCGAATGTCTCAGCGTGCTTGCCAGTTAGCTCTACCTATACACTAGCAACCCACACTATTCCTGCCATCTCTAGTTAGGACAGACCGAGTCTCATTATAACAACCTGAACCCAAACCTGCATGATTTGAAACAGGTAAAAAGGGGCCTCCTTCCACCACCAAGAAGCCTCAGATACAAGGCTGCCTCCACCATGAGGCGCACCTAGGCGATTATATAGGGTTTAGGGGTGCCAGCTCTGGGTTGGGAAATGCCTGGAGAATTTGGGGGTGCATCCTGGGAAGGGTGGGGTCTGGGGAAGGGAAGACCCTCAGCAGGGTACAGTGCCAAAGGGTCCTCCCTCTAAAGCAGCCATTTTCTCCACTGGAACTGATGTCTGTTGTCTGGAGAGGAGTTGTAATAGCGGGAGATTTCCAGGCGGCACCTAAAGGTTGGCAACCCTGGGGTCCCAGGGGTGGAGGGGTGGCAAAACCAGCCTTGTTGCTACTCTGCCCATCCACCTGTGGTTCAAGGGCTGTGGTGAAGTCATTTGACTATCCCCTGGCACTTTTCCCCCATGACCACTTGGAGCCACTGCTGTTATCACAGAGTTTCTGGCAATTCCCGGAGAGGCATGATATCACTTTTGGGTTTTCCTGGAAGGGGCATCATGCCATTGCCAGAAACCCCTCCATG
>NW_015166516.1:90872-97938 GCF_001447785.1 Gekko japonicus
CCCCCGATCTCCTGCTGGTAGCTAGAGTGTTCCTGGCTCTATTTTGGGCTGGCTGTGCCTAAATAATCCTGCTCGGGCCCAAGAGGTGATCCCACATTGTGAAATTAGGGTAGGTGAGTAAGTCAGTTGCTGTGGCAAAGCCTGCCATAAAATGGGGCATGCTTTTATAGCCTTTCCCTTATGTAGGGTAGTCAACTTCCAGGTAGGGCCTGAAGTTTCCTGGAATTATAGCTGATCTTCAGACTACACCGATCAGTTCCCCTTGATAAAGTGACAGCTTCAGTGAGCAAACTCTATGGTATATCAGAGATTCTAGAAATCCTCCCCAAAATTCTGCCTCCCACAGGCACTGACACCTAATCTCCAGGAGTTTTCCTGGCTGGAGTTGGCAACCGTAGTCTGTGATTCATGAAGCACTCAGCCCAGCCCTCTTTATAGCCTCCTGTCTGTAAAGGTGAAGGTCCTCCACTGCCAGGCCCCACCACCAATTTGCTGGCTGGGGGAGACGACTTACCCTGAAAAAGAGGGAGATCCATCTGATGTGTAGCGACATGTCTCCATCACTGCCCATGTGACCTAGAAGTTACGTTATCACATCCAGGTTGTCAGGGCAACACTCTGGTATTTGAGCAAAAACTCTATGGTAGAAGCCAAATTTACCACTTATGGTGGTGCTGGAAAGTGCTGTCAAGTCATAGCTAACCTACGGCCACCCTGTAGGGTTTTCAAGGTAAGAGACATTCAGAGGTGGTTTGCCACTGTCTGCCTACATGTCATGACGACCCTAGTATTCCTTGGAGGTCTCCCATCCAAGAATTAGCCAGGGCCGTCCCTGCTTAGCTTCTGAGATCTGATGAGATCAGGCTAGTCTGGGCTATACAGGTCAGGGCCCAGTGCCTTATAGGTGACATTAAATGAGCTGCTAGTAATTTGACCACCCTGTAGGGTGTACTTCTGGAGTAGCCCTAAGACTGCAAAATCCTACTTTCAAAAGAAAAAATCTGGAAAATTTGACAGCGTAGGCAAAACTACTGGGACATGTGCAATACAGTATTTTGGATCCTGGCCTACATTATAAAATAACAGGAAAGGAAATAGTAATCAGTTAGTTTATTGTGCGACTAGCAGACACCAGTCTTTGGTGTGACTATTTGGAAATGGGGTTTCTTACATTACTAATGACATTGCCAGTATTCATCTATGCGCAGCTGGATTTGAGGCTATCACTATCCCTGTAGGAAGTGGTATTTGACAATAATAACTCTTTTGTTTCAATCCCTGTAGCTTGCTTATTATTTGATTGTTATATTTTCAAAATCAGTTTCTTAAAAGAAATGTTTGTCTTAGAAAATAGATATTCCAAGAATACAAATATGTTTAAGCATACACACATGCTACTCTAACCTTCCTTAGAAAATATGGGCCATGGAGAGTCTTAAAAGCCTGTTTTCCTTTTAATCTATTTTTTTACGTTCGTTGTTGTACATAATCTACCCAGTTCCATTTTTAAATGAAATGGTTATTTGCAAATGATATTCAATAATAATTAAGAAGTACTTTTGTTTGCTAGTTAGAGGCCAGGAGGGCTCCCACACTTCTGTCATTTGGCAAGTTATGTAAAACAGAATTGTTCAGGAGGGCATTTCTATATAGGTGATAGAACTATACTATAACAGAATGTTTCAGAAATTCATGTATAAAGAGAAAGGGACTGTGGACTATACCCCACAAACGGCACACATTCAACCTGGCAGAGTACAAAGTGTTTCATAAGCGGTGCGTACAACCAGGGCTATTTTTGGGCAGGAATGCACAGGAACGGAGTTCCGGCTGGCTTCCAAGTTGGCCACGCCCAGCAGGAACGCATTAGCATAATAGGCCACACCCAACAGCAGAAACTCATTAGGATTGGCTACATTAGGGGTGTGTGGCCTAACATGCAAAGGAGTTCCTGCTACAAAAAATGCCCTGGGTTTGGACAACAAACAAGGTAAACAGAAGCAAAAGGTGGGTGTGGCTGGATGAGCACATGTCTGGTAACATGTGGGTGTGGCCTAATATGCCAATGAGCTGCGCTGTCAGGGGTGTGGCCTAATATGCTAATGAGTTTCTGCTGTTGGGTGTGGCCTATTATGCTAATGAGTTCCTGCTGGGCTTTTTCTGCAAAAAAAGCCCTGTCCAGATGGATCAGGTTTAAGGTTCTGGTGTTAACCTTTATGGCCCTTAATGGTCTGTGACCCACCTATCTCCGGGACCGCCTCTCCTGGTATACCCCCCGAAGAGAATTGCACTCAGCAGCTGTCCACGACCACCAGAGCCAGGGCGTTTTTGACCCTGGCTCCAACCTGGTGGAACTCTCTGCTGAATAACATCCATGCCTTGCTGGACTTAATGCAGTTCCGCAGGGCCTGCAAGGCAGAGATGTTCCACCAGGTGTTTGGTTGAGGACACCAACGGTTTCCATCTATCGGGCACTCCTGTTTTCTTGGCACTCCTGTTTTCTTGCACACACACACACCCCACAAGGCAGCGGCACAACCACAAGTTTTTATCATCATCTAATCAGGCTTAGTACTGTACTTTATGGGTTTTAACTGCGAATTTGATATTTGAATGTCTCCTATCAATGTATACCACCCTGAGCCCTGTTTTACAGGGGAGGGCAGTCTAGAAATACAATTTAATAAATAAATAATAAATACCACTTAGTATAAGACATATTATCTGTTTGTTGTGTGCATTATCCTGTCATCACTGCATTATTTTCTACTGATGCAATAACTTTTTCTGCATTATGTATGTCTTCTGAATCATGGCTAATAGTCCTAGTACATTGCCTGTTAGATGTCTTAGCCTATTGATCAAGTCAACTTACACTGTTTAATCAGCCTTGAGGCTCAGTGGGAAAGGCAAACTATAAATGTAGTAAAATAAATAAAATAGTGAGAGAAGAATGCCTCAAGATGGTTATCAAAGTAAAATACAGATATTTTCCTTTTTCTTTCATTGGTTGTGAAATAGTATTTAAGCTGACACTTGTTGGGGGATGCATGTTTTGGGAAGGAATGTCCACGAAATGAAAACAGATGTTTGCCCCCCCCCCCTCCTGGGAAGCAGAAGAAGATTCCAAGCCTTAATGCTTAGAAGTGTGGAAGACAGAATGAAGAAAGAAATGGGTGGTGGCAGCAAAGCATGAAATGCCTGAAGTCCTGGGGACACGATGGGAGTGAGAAAAGCAATGGGTTGAAATGTGAGAGAAAGAAAAGGCAGGGACAGTTTCTTCTTGCCACATTTCCTATGCAAATACAAATCTTTGAATCTCTGGTAGAGAATTAGCAGTGCAGTATTTTTATTTCCTATCAGGTTGGGTTAAATGTAGAAGAGTATGGGTATATTACAAATGGGAAGGTGCACTGCAGTGTCCTTTGGTCTTGTTCAACACATACAGCAGAATAGGGTGATAGAAAACTAATGGGGTGAATCACTTCAGATTGCATGAATAATCCTCTGCCCCCTCCCCCTGCCTTTTACTGATAGGAACCAAGTCTTGAAGGTGGAAAATACTGTTGTGGTCACTTAGCAACGACCATTGAGATCATTCATTGCTTAAAGCTACAGGTGATGTTTTTATTACTTGGGGGGTAATTTTAGATTTTATATTTTTCTGAAAACCTGGGGACCTGTCCTGTCTGTTCATGGATCTAATCTCTGGATTTAAGTATCCACATATTTGAACATGATGAAAATTGTATATAAAAAACAAGCACCATGGTGGGCTGTTTTCTATTTGTAGAGAACACTAAAAGATGGTATGCCATGCTACACTTTGAAATGAGACTATCTGCTCTATCGCCTCAGCATTCTACCATGTTATTCCCATCTCATTCTGCTTCCTATGGAGGGCCAGACTTGGTCCACCCAGCTGGCAAGGTCCATTCTAGAAACTATGAAAACTTCCTTAATATGGATAGCCAGTGTCTTGATTTGACTGGCGAATTATTATTTCCAAAAGTGTTGATTAAAACAATATAAAGCCTTTTCTAGAGTGGTAGACAGGTCTGCCGAGATGGAAGCCTAGAGGGACAAGGTTCTGGAGCCCCTGATCACTCTAGGGGCTCATAGAGACAGCCAAGTTATGTACTTTGTTTTAATTTGATGTATAAATGAGGTCTTGGTGGTATATGGAGGGGCCCAGAGGGAATCTTTGGCTGGAGTCCTATGCTGGCTTTCAGCCATGCAATGGCAGGCAATGTTAATCTGTTCCAATAAAAATGAAAAGGAGTCTTGTGGCAAGTAACAAATTTTAATTATGTTAAAATTAAAGGCTCAACAAAGGATTGATTCATGCATGTACATGTACTCCAGGCATTTGTCATATTCAGGGCTAGCTCACCATCTCATGAATGGTTGCCTTCATGATAAAACGTGTCTCCTAATAGTCAAGGGTTAGGAAGCACGAGAGCATACAGAGAGATGACAGAAGACCACTAGTAGAAGTCATAGTTTTGGGAATGAATGTGTTTCTGAAGATTTGTTCAAGAGATGGTGGCTTGATCCCTATGAATAAGCCCCCGAAGTAGTCTCTGCCATGATGTGTACTTCCTCTTTCACTAAAAGTTCTCTTTGTGCAAGATCAGTGGTTTAATGGAAGAGGAATCTTACTCCACAGTGGAGTAGTGTGTATGGAACTCATTCGTAGGATCCAAGCTATTTATTTATTTATTGGTATTCGAGAAAGCAACACAACAGCCATACAAAATATGCATGTGAATTCACTGCTTCCTTTCAAGTAAAACTGTACTCATATTTTTTAAAACAAACATATCTTGAGCAATGTTTTATAGGGCCATTGGGACCATGGGCCACCAATTGGTCATCCCTGAATTATAACATGGGTGGTATGAGAGAGGCAGCCTCTGATTGAGGCTGGAGAGATCTTAATTTGCTTGGAGATTGCCCTGACCTTCCCAGCTAATAGGTTTATACAGAACAGCAGACAAGTCTACTTTTAGAGGTCATGATTCACAGCCCATGGCATCAGGTAATTTAATTTCTAGGTAAATCAGAGATTGACTGGATGGATCCATTACAAAAACAAGTAGGCCAAAGATAAAGCCAATAAATTATATCAATCAAAGTTGTAAGCCACCCTGAACTTATTGAATAGGGTGGAGTACAAATTCAGTAATTTATATATGACAGAGATTACACCAGGTTACAGGAAGTGAATGTGGCTTGACGTGAGTTCTTTGGTAGTCCATACAGCCATCACTGGCAGACTGAATGCCATTTAGGGGAGTAGGAGCCAGTGCCCTTGCTGGAGGGCATCAGGAAGTACAAGTGGAGACACTGGGACTGCTACTTCATTCTGTGCAGGTGGACAGGTCCTGAGTGGATAATTACTAGAGCTGCCCCTAACTTTAAATATTCATGTGGCATGATATTTTTTTTCTGTCAACCTTCCAGTGACTCTTGGTAATTGAACTGGCAGGGTATAAATCTGAAAAATAAATGCAAGATGGAAAGAATCTGTAGGACAGGGGTGGCCAAACTTGCTCAATGTAAGCGCCACATAGAATAAACGTCAGATGTTTGAGAGCCACAAGACATGAACAAATATTACACACACGTTTTTATTAAAATATGCAAATTTGTAAATGAGACTGGCAAAAATAAAAACAAAAGGTAAAATAGATATTGAGAATGATATTTATTTGTCAAAAAGAGAGAGAGGTGGAAAGAAAGAGAAAAAAACAAAGAAAGCAAATAGATGGGAGGGAGGGAGAAAAAGCGTGCCTCCCGTTCACTTCCCCAGCCGGGAGCCACACAGTATGTGTGAAAGAGCCGCATGTGGCTCCTGAGCCGCAGTTTGGCCACCTCTGTTCTAGGAATTGCAAGAAGGGGAAACAATGTGCAAAAGTCCACCTCTAAAATCTCACCCTTCACGATTGTTTAAGATTTCTGGGGCCAGAGCAAGCTGAGTCCTCATCAGGGAAGGGGTGTTTTCTTTGCTTTTTTCTTTTTGGTTAATTTGCTAAGTCATATTCTTCTGCATATCTAGGATGGATGTAGAATTGCTAACTTGTCCATGTGTGGCCAAGCTATGCATGAGCTTCTTTCTCGGTGGCAACAGGAACAGCTACAGGATAAGAAAGCCTTTGTCCCTGGTGTGTATGTATGTATTTATTTATTTATATGAAGGATGTTCAAGTATACTTGAACAACAACAACTACTAAAATTAGCTGCTTAGACTGCAACAGGCCTGGAAAAGGTCCCCCATCCTTTCACCTAAAGGAAGGCCAAAGAGCTGTCCAGAGGGAACAATGGCATCTTGCCATAGATTGCCCTGGCAACAGTTGTCCAAAAGGCAGGCACATTTGCATGGCTACCAAAGTCCAAGCAGTTCCAACATCATCTTCCTTGGAAGCCGATGAGGAAAGAACAAGCCAAAACCACAGTGGGTCTGCAGTGTGAGATGTTGTAGGTTAACCCTTTCCCCTCAGGCTGCTTTCCTGATGCAGTCATTCTGCTGGAGCTGCTATTTGATGTGTGGTGAAAACGTACCTGAAAACAGATGATATTTCCCCAAAAATGCTTACGGAGAAGTCTCATAATTACTGAGCTGATTCTGCATTGAACTGAAGCTCACCCATAGCTGAGGGACCATTACTTAGATGTGCCTATTTTTATCCTCAAAAGCTTTGAGTCTGTTGTGTGGGAGAAACCACATCCCAGGCAGAGAGCCCACATGTCATTTTTTAGTTCTTCTTGTGGCACTAAGCCTATTCAGATGTTCTCAATAGAAATAACATTTTATCCTCAAAAGCTTTGAGTCTGTTGTGTGGGAGAAACCACATCCCAGGCAGAGAGCCCACATGTCATTTTTTAGTTCTTCTTGTGGCACTAAGCCTATTCAGATGTTCTCAATAGAAATAACATAAATGCATCAGTGACAGTGAGTCTTATGGTCCAAAAAATACGGTAAATTTAGACAGCAGGAAAGAGTCTCTCTCTCTCTCTCTCTCTCTCTCTCTCTCTCTCTCTCTCTCTCTCTCTCTCTCTCTC
>NW_015166516.1:98274-145719 GCF_001447785.1 Gekko japonicus
AGAGCAGAAAAGAGTGTGTCGCTCTCTCTCTCTCTCTCTCTCTCTCTCTCTCTCTCTCTCTCTCTCTCTCTCTCTCTCTGTGAGCCATTGCATATTCTGAAGAAATCCCTCTTCTGGAAAATCAAAAAATAAAGATTGCCAAGCATTATGGGTGTGGAAGAAGACGTAAGATTTACTACAGAATGTGGGAAAGAAGGCAGGGAGTGAATCCCATTATCACTGTGAAGTATGTATTAAGAACAGCAGAAGATGCATGAACTCTATAAATACATGTAAGTAGAAATTCACAGTCATTAAGTGTGTCAGAACAGGATATCAATTGAGAGTGGGCTGTGATTCAGTTTGGATAGCATCTGCTTTGCATGCAGAAGGTCCCAGGTCTAATCCCAGACTCTCCAGTTAAAAAGATCACGCATGAACACACATGCCTTATACTGAATCAGACCACTGGTCCATCAAGGTGAGCATTATGTACTCAGACTGGCAGCAATTCTCCTGGGTCTCAGCAGGAGGTCCTTCACTTCACCTACTGCTAGATCCTTTTAATTGGAAATGCCAGAGATGGAACCAGGGACCTTTTGCATGCCAAGCAGATCCTCTACCACTCAGCCAGCTCCTCCCTAAGTAGCAGGTGTTGTGAAAGGTTTCTGCATGAGACCCGGGAGGCCACCAACAGAATAGACAATAGTGATAGACCCACTGCAAGGATGAAATGTTATCTCAAGGATAATATTAAGGGAGGCTCTAGAAGCTAGTACTGAGAATTTTTAAAAGACGGAAAACTGCCATATTGCTTTCCAACCCTGGCTCCTTGGTGCAAGAGGGACAAGGAACAAGTTGCTGAAGTGTCATATTTGTCTTTGCACAGCATGAATGGCTAGGTAGGGGCAGCAGGAAACACTCATGCAGCTGCTAAGGAAGGGGCCACAGAATTCCTTTGAAGCCTCTCTGCTGCTTTTTACCCAGAATCCCACAACAACTGCTCTGGATCAAAGCTGCAGAGCATGCGGCGTGGCTTCCATGCAGCCAAATCAATAGCAGAAGCTCACAGCCAGCTCTTCTTCCAGTAGTAAACTATGGAGGGGTGTGTGTGTGTGTGTGTGTGTGTGTGTGTGTGAAATGTCAGAACCAGAAGATCATGAAAACAGCTAGGGGAGAAGCCTATTTTGACTTCCTATTTTCGATGATGTTGTTTTGTTCAGCATCTTCTAAATGAGGATGAACTCTCCCAAAAGTACGGCAGTGGCTTTCCCGTTTGCCTCATTACAATTGAACGGATGCCAGGCTTCTTGGGACCTGTCATGAAAGCTGTCACACTCACAGGGGATAATTGCTCACTTCTCCTGCAGAGATGACATTCCTATCACTGCTGCTAGGCAGGGGGTTCCGGTGTGCTCCTAGGGGCTCTGACACATGCAGCTTGGAGTGTTCTGCTTCCTCCAATGAACTGTGTATACAGAAATGTTCATAGGAATTAACAACCTCATCTGTTCCTCGTCCAAAGAATCCAAGCCCATGGAATAAGGGAAAAAAATAATGAAATGCAAATTGAAATTTTTGGTTGTGTACACCCCTCCCCCAAAGAAGAGGAGGAGATTGGTTTAAAAATGACTAACCCTTATTTCCCCGTGGCTTCATTGATTTAGCTTCTTTCCCCTTGCACTACTAAAGGTGAGTTCTCTGGGTCACCCATTGCTCCACTATGAACTGTGCCACGTTTGTGGGCCTAGGAAAGCACGACTGGGTGTGTACTGAGCCTGCTTGCGGGGAGGGTGGGATACAAATCGAATTAAATAAATAAATTTGCCTACCCCAGAAATATTCTTGTTAAATATAAAACCAGATAGATGTGGAAAAAAATATATTTTGTATTACATGTGGTTACCTCTGCTAGATTACTATATGCTAAACACTGGAAGATAACAGAACTAGCATCTAAAAGAGAAACTATTTACAAAATACTTGAAATAGCAGAAATTGATAAGCTTTCATTATTTTTGAAAAACCAAACAGAAGACGTTTTTGAAAATACTTGGTCAAAATGTTATACTTGGATTGGAAACTATGACAACTTAAAAACGTCATATAACTAAAACTTGAGGGGAAATATCTATAAAAGCCTTTTTGTTGTTCAGTCACACATCATAGGGGACTGGAATGCAAAAGTAGGAAGTCTAAAGGTAACCGTAATAACAGACAAGTTTGGCCTTGGAAAGCAAAATGAAGCAGGGCAAAGGTTAACAGAGTTTTGTTAAGAGAACACACTGGTCATAGCGAACACCCTTTTCCAACAACCTAAGAGGCGACTCTACACATGGACATCACCAGATGGGCAACACCGCAATCAGATTGACTATATAATTTGCAGTCAAAGATGGAGAAGCTCTATCCAGTCAGTAAAAACAAGACTTGGAGCTGACTGTGATAAAAGCCTAATATCCTGTAAAAGTGATATAAATAGCTAATGAAAATTACGGTTAAGGCAAATTATTCGATAAGACTTGAAATGTTTACCCCGTGTTTTATATTTATGTTTGTCTGTATTTATATATGCAATAAAGAAATAACAAGAAAAAAATAAATAAATTTGCCAGTCTCTTTGGAGTCGACTCATTGCAGGTTTCTAGGCGATGATTCACAACAAAAAGGGTTTTTTCCCAGGCTTTAGGAGGTATTGACTGATTACTCAGTAGTCTGTCTAGCCTAAGTAAGTCATAAAACCAAATGGCTGATTGTGAAAGTATCAGCAGAGAACAATACATTCAGTGCCAGCATTGTTTAGGAGAAAACATTCCCTTCTAAGACCCAATTTGCTATTTTTGATGATGATGATGATGATGAGATTGGATTTATACCCCGCCCTTCACTACCCAAAGGTGTCTCAGAGCGGCTTACAAACTCCTCTCCCTTCCCCTCCCCACAACAGACACCCTGTGAGGTGGGTGGGGCTGAGAGAGCTCTGACACAAACTGCTCTTTTTCAAGGACAGCTGTGCCAGAGCTTGTGACTGACCCAAGGTCACATCAGCAGGTATAAGTGGAGGAGTGGGGAATCAAACCCAGTTCTCCCAGATTAGAGTTCGCACACTTAACCACTACACCAAACTGGCTCTCTTTTGGTCCTTTCCCTCTCGTCCTTTTTATAGAACTAAGTCCCCAGGTTTCTTCACCCAAACATTCTACATGCACATCTGATGTGAAAGCAGGGAAGTACTGTAATGGACCTTTTTAACAAAAATAAGTACACAGTAATTAAGGGCTGTGGAGACACTCGGAAGTACATTTAGGGTACTTGCATAGCAGGGAGCAGGATTGTGTCCACTGGTTCTGTCCCCAATATTAGCACATTCTTCTGAACATCCATAGAGAGTTCTGCATGCATTTAAGTCAACTCTTTGTTCCTGCTCTGCGTGTTAAAGTCAGAATCCTGCATTTGCTGTTTTTATAGCCACATAGAAGAGTCTTAATCAGTGCCGGTAATGCTCTCTGCAGACATATGACTCAATGTGTGGACATCAGAGGTCAGAGCTGATGGGCGTGATCCTGCTCTTCACTGTCCTATAAAAGAGAGTTTATCACTGTCTTTACAGAAGCTTGTCATTCATCACTGTTAGAACATCTCCAAATAATGGGCACGAGTCTGGTCTTGCCTTTCCTATGAAAGAGTGTCAGGGTTGGGGTGGTGAGTCCTCATCAGAAGATGAGGACATCGTGGCTGATCCCTTAGAGGTCAAAACCCTGGCAGACCCTGAAGTCTCTGGGCCCTCCAGCACCCAGGAGCTGTCAGGATATGCGCAGCCAGCTGTGGATACTGGGCAAGAAGTCCAAGTGACCTATGAACAGAATCCAGAGTCAGACTGGGACTACCAAGGAACCCACCAAGGAGATCTGCCTGTTGCCAGGGTACCCACAATCACCCCTCAGCCTGGAGTTCCAGGAGTGGAGAAGGTAGAAAGCAAGAGCAGAAGCTTAGCTTAGGTCCCGTTCACACGGAGAAGTTGCCACGCTAAAAACATGGATGATAGGCGGATTTTCGGTGCACGATCACACTGCAACATCTGGGAAGCGTAGTGCACCCATGGCTTCTCGCCGAAGATGCGGAGTAAAAAACCACCACATACGATGTACTAGTTTCCGGAAAACACGGAGCAAGGGCGGGCGTCTGATCGCGTCTCCGCTTGAATCCCGTGGCATCCGGCGCCCGTCCATGTCCTGTTGCAAACCAGATGTTTTTTTTAAAGTCTCCACAGGATGCGCTTGCTTGATCATGCGCATGCGCAAACGTCGGTGAGAACAAAATTCCCGTTTGCCACAGAAGCGGCGCCTAGCGATTGCCGGTGTGATCACGCTGTGCTGCTTCTTTGTTGCGCTTCAGGATAGCCGTCTGATCAGAACCTAATGGTGTACCACGGGAACTCCACGGGATGTGTGATCAGGCTGCCGCATTTTACTTTGCTCCAGGGCAAACAGCCACACCTCACCCCCACGTTATCTGGCCCGTGTGACCGGGCCTTAGATAGCAGAGTGTGCGACTGGCTGCCTGGGAGCCTCTTCTCTGGTCACAAGGCATTAAGATCCACCATGAAGCTTTGCAGGTTGCTGGAAATGGTCCTGTTGCAAGTGCCTGCGGAGTTCAGCCCAGTGCTACAGCTGTAGGCTCTAGTTCTGATAGTAACATCTGTTCAGCTCTGTCTGAAAGTGTTTTCCATCCCTGGCTCCTTGGTGCAAGAGGGACAAAGAACCAGTTGCTGAAGTGTCATATTCGTCCTTGTGCACCATGAATGGCTGGGTAGGGGCAGCTACACCTGGTGGCCCAAATGGTCTCTTGTCCTAAAGTGCTGGGAAGAAACCAGAGACCATGACAAACTAATAGTAATGTTTCTTAATGATTGTAAAGATCTCTTCATTGGGCCTTAATTGCTATGCAGTGTCTCTGTGTGGCAACCCTGGACTTCCTTGAAGGTCTTCTATCTAAATACTAACCAATGCCAACTCTGTTTACTTTTTGAGAGCTAATGAGATTCGGCTAGACTGGGCCATCCACGTTGGGGCAAGTAAACTGGACTTCGTCATAAACCTCTCCTTACTTGCCAGTTGGTAATGGGGGGATATTTTCACCTCTAGCAACTTTATGCCTGCCCTGTTTCCCTTTAGGGATTAGGTATTTGTGTTGTTATATGCTCCACATTTCATTGAGTAATGAGGTTTGTGGTAGCACTTACTTCCAGAATCGAAAATGGCTGTTTTTTTCATACGTAGACACACAACTCCCCCCTCTACTCCACTGGGTATAGAAGTCTAAGCTCTGATGGATTCTTGGACAGAGCCATTTCCTAACAATCAAGGCCTGTTGAGGAGATGTCTACAACTGTTAAGAAATATTACCATTTATTTTGTCATGGGCTCTGATTTCCCACTGGCACACCACTGCAGGCCAAGCCCATTCAACAGTAACCGCTTCCTCCAAGCTTGCAACCGCATATTTCGCACATGGCATTTCAAGGAAGATTAAAGAGTGCTGGGTCTAATCTTTTCGAGCCTTCTGGTTTAAAGAGCATATTTCTCTGGTGTATGTATGCCATTGCTTATTGCAGAAAGAAGTGATAACTCTGGATCCTCCCTCCTGTTGTTCTCCTGTGGAGAATATCTCAAGTCTATGGAGCGATCTCATGCACTATTTCGTAAGGTTGCCAAGCCTGGTTTGGCCTGGCAGCCAAAATGGGAGACCGAAGGCAGCAGCAGGGAGGACATGGGGGGGGGGGACATTGGTCAATGGAATAAAGTCTCTTCTGTTAAATTCTGGAAGGGACTTCATGCCTGTCTATAGAGTTTCTAGTGATTCTGAGAGAGGAAAACCATTTCCGTGTTTGCCTGGAAGTGATGTCACTCTGCTGGCCCTTATTTTATTTTTCTCCTGCTACTGCTTGGACTGGTGGCACGAAATGCCAGCTGGCAACTTGGAGTGGTGGTGGTGGTTTGGCAGTTCTGGCCCCGCAGCAGGTTGTTTCTGCAAACACTCTAGGAAATGGGGGTTTTGCTCAGGAAACAGGACTACTTATTGATGCTGGTTTCATTGTGGAGCAGTATTCAGACTAGACTCTCCATCACTGGTTTATAGCAACCTCAGTATGCATTTAGAAAAGTGTGGTCACAAATGTCACCTAGGACAGAAATGGGAAAGGCAAGATGTATTTCTGCACAAAACTTTATCTCTTGCTGTATTCATTTTTACAGCGTACAGCATTTTTGCAGCATATATATAATTCTGAAAGTGCATACAGTAGGAGAGAAAGTTTTGTGCAGAAATACCATAAACAACACATTTTGGGTAAGAACCCCAAATTAGACAAACCGACAATATATTTTTGGTCCCTGGAACATGTGCTTTGGCCACGGCAGTTTTCCTTTTCCAAAAGTACGGCATGTGCAGCTTTGAATGAGAACTGAAACGAGAATCCACTGACGTTTCCAAACCTGGAGGCTAAAGCTGAAACATGGATTTTGGGAAGTGTGTGTTGGGGAAGAGGGGAGGGGAGCCAGAATGTATGAATACTCTCAGATAAAGAACAGAACTATGCCATCATAAACAAAGTCAGTTTTCTATGGGGAGCAGCGAGAGCTGCTATGAAAGTCTATGCAACATTTTGTTTGGAGATACTCACCCCCCCCCCCTGTAGATTTGAGGTCCTGGTTTCACTGATTGGAATGATAAATGGAAATGTTACCTCACTGGGATTTGCCATAGCAATGTGGAAGCAATTTCAGCAAAGAAAAAAAACATATACACTTTCGATGTTCCAAAAGGCCTCAGGAAAGTGCCAGGTTTTTATGGAAAATCACAATAGACAGCCTCTCTGCAACACGCACCAGCTGTCTGACTGCCTGGTTACTAAGCGGCATTGCTTGCAGGTCAAGAGGTCACTGCCGACTTTTGACCTGTTGCGGGAAGAAGGAAGGATACTGTACTTGTTCATATAGCACATAATCTATATACTATTAGCAATGTGTGGCCCCATCTGTGGACAGCTAAATCCACAGATCAGGGCCACATGGATGCTAAACAGATGTTTCTGCAAACCTGGGTTTGCAGGAAAATCTGACTTAAAAAAACAACAGTGGGGGTTAAATTCCCTTCAAATTAAAAAAAAAAAAATCTACACAAGTGCAGAGAACATACCTACCTCGTGGGGACCGGCGGTTTGGGAGTCACTCTGGGTCTGGCGTTGGTGATATGGCAGTCTGGAAATGGTGGAGGAATGGCAGGCTGGAAATTGTGCTGGGCCTGGTGGTTGGACGACAGCCTGGGAGTTGTACTAGGCCCGGCAGCAGAAGTGTGGCAGCCCGGAAAGAAGAAGAGTTGGGCTTTATACCCCGCCCTTCACTGCCCAAAGGAGTCTCAATCGCCTTCCCTCCTCCTCCCCAAAACAGACACCCTGTGAGGTAGGTGGGGCTGAGAGAGCTCTCTGAGAGAACAGCTTTCAGAGAAATGTGACTGACCCAAGGTCACCCAGCTGGCTGCATGTGGAGTAGGAGTGGGGAATCAAATCCGGATCTCCAGATTACAGTCCACCACTCTTAACCACTACACCAAACTGCACTGGGCCGATGGTGATGTGGCAGCCCAGGAGCTGTGCTGGGCCTGGCGCCAGCAGTGTGGCAGCCTGAGAGCCATGCTGGGCCCAGCGATGGCAGCCTGGGAGCTGCAGAAGACACAGCAAGGAAATCGCGGGATGTGATTGTCCCCTCCTGCAACTCTTGCGGCTCTCACGCTGAGTTGGAAAGAAGTCTCCTCCACCACCACCACCCCCAAGCCATCAGCCTACTGCCTGCCTGCTGGAAGGTAGGTGGGGAGAGCAGCAAGTGTGTGTGTGTGGGTGAGTGAATGCCAAGGTTGCGGAGGTAGTGGAGTGCCAAGGGTGGGGCGTAGGTGGGAAGAGCAGCAAGGGTGAGGGATGAGTGAATTCCAAGGGTGGTGGTAGATAGGGAGAGGTGCAAAGGTGGGGTGAGTGGAGTGCCAAGGCTGGGGGGATAGGTAGGGAGAGCAACATGGGCGGGGGTCATGGGTGAATGCCAAGTGAATGCCAGGAGTGGTGAGGGATAGGTGCGTAGAGCTGCAAAGGTGGGGATGAGTGGAGTGCCAGGGGTGAGTGGTAGGTGGGGAGAGTAGCAAGGGTTGGGTAGACTGATTGAGGAAGGGGGGGGGCAAAAGAGATGAGAGGTAGGTTGACTGATAACAGGAATGGGGGAGAGGAGTGAAACAGGGTAGGTTGGCCAGTTAGGAGAAAGGTGGGAAATGGGGGGGAGGTTGACAGAGAAGGGATGGGGGCAAAAGAGATGCGGTTAGGTTGACAGATAAAGGGAGGGGGAGAAAGAGGGAGAAGATTGTTAGAGAAAGGGGAAGAGGGAAGGAAGCAGAGAGGCGGAAGGGATGTACCCTCTCTAAAGATGGGAGCCATGGACAGTTAAGATAGATCTTTCTACAAACTTGAGAAAGGCTCCAGGGTTGCAGAAAAAGCTGAAATCTAAAACAAACAAAAACCCCCACCAACCTTGAGGGCTAACCCCTCCCCAATAATAGAAGCAGATCCTGTACCTTTAAGAAATGAATGTCCAGGGAGACACAGGTTTGAATCCCAATTGCTAATGAAGCTCACAGGGTAACCTTATGACAGTCACCTTTCACTCGGCCTAACCCACTTTACAAGACTGTTGTAAGGCTCATAGGGTTGCCAACCTCCAGTGGGACCTGGAGATTCCTCAAAATTATAACTGGTCCCCAGACTACAGAGTTCAGTTCACCTAAAGAAAATGGCTGCTTTGGAGGTGGACTCTGTGGCATTGTGATTGTTGTTGTTCAGTCACACAGGAGTCCCAACTCTTCGTGACCCCATGGACCACATCACGCCAGGCACTCCTGTCCTCCGTTGTCCTCCAGAGTTCATTCAACTCCATGTCCGTTGCATCCATAACACTGTCTAACCATCTCATCTTTTACCATCCTCTTCGCTGCATCAGGGTCTTCTCCAGTGACTGCTCCCTTCTCATTTGGTGGACAAAGTATTTGAGCTTCAGCTTCAGTATCTGGTCTTCCAGGGAACAGTCAGGGTTGATTTCTTTTAGGATTACAGCCTGCTAAGGTCCCACGCCTCCCCAAATTATACCCTTCTTAGGCTTCACCTCCAAATCTCCAAGAATTTCCCAACCTGGAGTTGGTAACCCTAGGCTTAAAAAGAGGGAACCAGTACTGCGAACACAGTCCTGAACTTCTTGGGGGAAGGACAGGATTAAAATAAAATTCAAAAGACACTGACCAGGCAAGAGTGGAGAAAACAGATTCTTATCGCTATGGGGCTGGTATTCATAGTCAACATCCAAAACAAGGCCAGTTGTTGTGCCTCTAAATGGCTCTGAGTACAGAGAAGCAGGTTAGGTTCCCAGCCGGAGGTGAATAGTTCCTAGTGCAAGCCTTGAAGCCATGACACCCACCCAAAGGTGCCCGGCTGCTGATGCTGCAAAGTACTCTGTGGCTTGGCTGTGAAAGATTAATTACTGGGCTTATTTTCTCTGTGGGCCACAGCCCTTTGTTAGGAAACACGGGGATCTCAGGGCTGTCTCATGTGAAGATGCAAGACGTGGGTGTGTGGGGGCAGGTGGGAGGTTTCGGTCTCAGGAGGAAGCAAAGCTGCCAAATGGTGTTATTTCCTGTAAAACGTGTGATTATTCCCCTAACATTCAGAGGCCTGCTGTTGGCCTTGGAGTCATACGGGGATAACGAATGGGTCTCCTACAGAAGCCAATCCCAGAAGATCTTTTAAGCGTTTCAGACTCAAGAATGTTCTGAAGACCGGCAGTCCGAGCCCCCTGTTAAAATACTTCTCATTTGCTGATCCACCTTCCTTCTTTGGAATGGGCAACATTTCGGGCTTCAGCAGATGCAAGCAAAGCCCTGCTTTGAGTCTGGGAAAAGGAAGGCTAAAAATGTTTTAACTACATAAAATCTCAGCAAGGTCTGATTTTCAATAGATTCATTAGATACCTTCATGTTTAAGTTGGGGAAAAGGTTACCCATGTTAAGTCACACAAGTATCACACAAACAACCTTTATTGGCATAACAAGGTAGGATACAACAAAACACCTGAGTGAGATTTGAGGGGGAAATAAAAAACAGTCTGCAGAAATTCTCCAAAACAAGCGGCGTAGCAGAAACTAAGTACAGTTGGATCTTAACTAAGAAGAGTAGGCACGTAATCTTCCCCTATCTAGCACTTTTACCACTTTTGGTTCCTATCTCTTTTGCTGCTAGGGCCAGGAACTCCGCCACCCGTTTGGTGATTGAGGAGTGTTTGTCGGCTAACAAAGGTTCTATCCATTTATTTAACATAAGATTGGGGGCTGGGAGAAGTGGTTTAATCAGACGGCATCGGTGGGGAGTGAGCAACGGGCAATCGAATAGAATATGTTGTATAGAATCAGGTTCTTTGCCGCACCTGCACAATCTCTGTTCGTAAGGGATACCCTTGTACCTGCCAGAAACCACAAATGAGGGGAATACCATGTTAAGTCTCAGTGAGAAAGGTGGGGCCACTGTCAGGGGATGGGAGGGTAGACTTGCCAGATCCAGGTTGGGAAACTCCTGGAGATTAGGGGATGGAGCCTGGGGAGGACAGGGACCTCAGTGGGGTACAATGCCACAGAATCCACCTTCCAAAGCATCCATTTTCTCTAGGGGAATGGATCTCTGCTGTCTGGAGATGAGCTGTAATTCCAGGGGATCTTCAGGTCCCACCTGGAGTCTGGCAACCCCAGGGCTTTTTTTGTAGAAAAAGCCCAGCAGGAGCTCATTAGCATAACAGGCCACACCCAACAGCAGACACTCATTAGCATATTAGGCCATGCCCTTGACAGCACAGCCCATTAGCATATTAGGCCCCATGTTACCCGAAGTGTGGTCATCCAGCCACACACCCCTAATGTAGCCAATTCTAATGAGTTTCTGCTGTTGGGTGTGGCCTATTATGCTAATGAGTTCCTGTTGGGAGTGGCCAACTCAGGAGCCAGCCGGAACTCCGTTCCTGCCCAAAAATAGCCCTGTGGACTATAAATGAAATAAGTATTTAAATATATAAATATTAATATTCTTTTGCATCTCTGATAATAACTACAGCTATGTTACTGCTATAGTTCCTATGAAGCCGTCCTACAACACGCAATCGTCGACTTTGACTAGCTGTGGCTCTCCAAGTCCCCCTGTATTCCTAGGCAAACTAGGGCTCCTTAGAAAGTTATGAAGGTGCCTCAGTTGGTATACTGGCTGAGGACCTTGGCCACCAGTACGATCTTCCCATGAAATGTGACGTGTGCTCTAGGATGTGATCTCAGTTCATACAGAACAACCACAGTTGATCGAGGCAGGGCTCTGCATTGTGCATCTTTAGTTTCTACAATGCGAGGGCCTGCCCAGGTCTGAAAGAAGGATGAGAAGCAGATGAAGAGAGAGACGGTGTGGTGCAGCGGTCAGAGTGTCAGACTAGGATCTGGGCGACCCAGGTTTGAATGCCCACTCTGCCATGGAAGCTCGCTGGGTGACCTTGGGCCAGTCATTCTGCCTCAGCCTAAACTTCCTCAGAGAGTGTTGTAAGGATAAAACGGAGGAGGCGAGAATGACATAAGCCGCTTTGGGTCCCTGTTGGAGAGAAAGGTGAGGTATAAATGATATAAATAAATAGAATGAAGAGAATACTCTCTAGTTTTAGTCCATAGCGTGAGAGGCAGCAGTGGAGTAGAGAGGTCAGAGAGGGTCAGGGGAGTGAAGGGTTTGTCTCTTGCACTGACAAAATACCTTGAAGCTGCCCAGAGCTTCCCTTGGTGTGCGCAGCTGATAAGGTAGCCAGACAAAGAAGTACTCCTAAGGACTAATCATATATGAACAGAAAGAGATGTGTGTGCATGTGTGTGTGATCCCCTCACACACACCGCAGTTTTGAAGTGATGTATATCCTGAGCAGACATTTATCATTTGGAAAAAAATATGATTCCCTTCTCCCTGCTTAAGAAGAAGAGTTGGATTTATACCCCGCCCTTCACTCAGAGTCTCAGAGCGGCTTACAATCTCCTTCCCTTCCTCTCCCCACAACAGACACCCTGTGAGGTAGGTGGGGCTGAGAGAACTCTGAGAGAACTGCTCTTGAGAGAACAGCTCTGAGAGAACTGTGACTGACCCAAGGTCGCCCAGCTGGCTGCATGTGGAGGAGGAGTGGGGAATCAAATCCCGTTCTCCAGATTTGAGTCCGCCGCTCTTAGCCACTACACCAAACTGACTAGAAACAAAAAACCTTATAAAGTACACAGTTTTACAAATGAAGTTACCACAAGTTCTGAAAAATCAAAGCTGATGAGAATACTGTGGTTTTTTTTTAAAGAAACAGGATTCTCAACTTTTTCATTCTTAGACCTCAAATGCATATATTTGACACTAATTCTGTGGAATTTTCTTTCTTTCTTTCTTTTTAAAAAGAAGGCTGACACCAGGTCTAGCCTGCTACTATCAGAACATATATCTTTTGAATCAGAAAAAGCTTTTGAGAAAAGTTTGTTTCCCCACATGCTGACATTGGGATATCTGAATTAACATACCCACCCTGTTGTGCTCTGATGGGGAGGATGCTCCAAGATAGATTGCCAGTCACCTTACACACCTCCAGCAGCTTTTGAAAGAGAAGAAGAATGTGAGCCCAGTGGGAGGCTTAAGTTGCAATCTGTAGGCATTTGCAAGACTTTAGCGAGTTTAATGACTTTGGCAGTAATAAAATTCCTCCATGACACTCAGCTATCACACTTAGTAATGCACTTAATCAGAAAATAATCTCCTTTTCTCAAGTCAACTGATAAGAAATACGTGAAAGTCGCCTTTCATCACGGCACATGTTTATGAGGCGAGGCTGAGGGGCAAGAGAAAAAGAAATAGAAGGGCAAGGAACAGAACTGAGGAAAAGATGTTTTCATTTTGCCTAAGGTCATTGGATGCTGTGGTCATCAACAGTGGCCCCTGCCACACGGCAGGGGAAAAGCCTCTTAAGGCGCGGCTTTTAAAAGCCGCGCCAACGTTGAGACGCCGCGGCGGGATCCCACGGATCCCCTGGCCACGGCGCCTTTTCTCCCCGGCGCGATCAAACGCCGGGGAGAAAACACGGCCCTAATTGGGAGCCGGCCGAACTGCGCATGTCGGAGCATGCGCAGTTCGGCTCCGGGCCGGGGTTGTGCTGGTGCAAGGAGGCGTCGGCGATCAAACACCCGGCTAGAAGCGCGGCTTCAAGTTGAACCACCAAGGTAGGTGGTTTCAACTTGAAGCGGATTTGAGCGGGGAAGGGCCAGTTCGGGGATGGAAGCACCACGCTTCCCAGATGTTGTGGTGTGATCGCGCTGGTTTGATCTGCCCCCAAACTGTCCCACAACTGGCCCAAATCACCTCGTGTGGACGAGACAGTTTACACCAAATTTCTGAGGTCTGTTTCACAATCTGCAGGATTGCTATTTCAACTGAAATAGTGGGATGTAGCCAACCATCCCTAGTTTTTCTGTAGTAGGACTTTCCTGCTTCTCTCACCACACTACAGTTTACTAAGCCCCCCACCCCTGGGGGTTAGCAGCTGGGCAAAGTGGGGTTCTGCAGGTGGAACAGTATCAGTGTAAATCATTTTCTCCTCTTCTAAAGACTTCAGTGCCCATTTCATAGTTGGAAACATACCATTGTTGTGTTTAGAGGGAAATTGAGGTTTACTGGCATTCAGTTGCAATCACACCAATTGTCTTCTTTGGTCCATTGGTTTCTCAAAGGGGGTGATAGTTGGGGGAGCAAGTATGATAAGACATTACACAAAATAGGGTTGCCAGTGGGAGACTGGGGAGGGGCAGGGACCGGTGGGGGGACTGTTGGTGATGGTGTGATGCCGCTTCTGGGCAAACCTAGACATGATACCATGTGTCTGTAAAACCATAGAGCTTCCTGTGATTCCTAGAGAGACCTAATGTTACTTCCAGGTATTCCCCAGAAGTGATGTCACACTATTCTCCCAAAGGTCATATCCTGCCAACAGGGAATCTGCAAAACTACAAAGTAACCACAACAAATACCCTTAAGAGACAGCTCTTTAAAAAAAACAGTCTTATTTAGTTAATTATAAGAAGATTAATGTATTGACTTTTGAGTTGAAGTGTCCTTAAAGCTATATAAACACTATCCATTATATGATTATTATATGTAGTGCAGCACAGTGTAGGTAGTACTAATTTTAAAAAAGCACACAGACTCAACCAAAACATTTAAATTAAACTAATACAAATACAGTTTAGCAGCAAACATATTTGCTGGCTTCCTGAATGGTACAAGGAAGGAACCAATCATGATTCATAGGGGAGGACATTCCAGAACCTCAGTGCCACTGTTAAGGACTGAGCTTGATATTTGCTTTATGGATTTGTATTTGCTGCTACACACACAATGGACTGTGCTCACACACACACATAGGCTCAAAGTAAGCTGTACTAATCACCTGTTGTGACACACACATAGAAGGTGCCTGCACAAAGCCTTACATGTTAATAAGGTTTCAGATACACAGCTACCAGCCTAGTGAAGGAAGCACACATCTCCATTATGGTCAGCAAACAACAACTTAAATGGAAGCAGCCCCCATTGATGAAAGCCACACATTCCACATCTCTGCTTTACATCTGAATTAGCATTTCCTGCCAGATGCACCTTTGATGACCAGGGAATGACCAAGCTTCATCTGCACATCAAGGAGGTTCCTTGACGCCAAGTTTCACACTTGCCCAGATGCCCTACTTTGAGTCAGATCTTAAGTTACAATATTGCCCAACCCTCTAGGTTGCTACCCCTCACTGCACGCAACCAATAGGATCAGTTTTGGGACGGACTAACAGGTAGGTGGGTCCACGGGTCAGCTCAGTTGCCACCCACCCAAAGATCCACCTATAAAAGGTAAGGACCAGTCACCTGGCCCTTGCTAGCCGCCTTCCCCCCAACAGCCCCTGTCTGCTTTAAACTCCTCTTTTGTCCAGCTTCCTATACCTAAACCCTTGAATCCACTTGATCTCTTAATCTGCAGTTAAGAGACCTACACATGCTGGCTGGTTCTAGCTGTGTGTTAATCTCCCCTAGTATTCTAATTTTCTGACCCTCCATTCTTCATTGGAACGGACAAGCTTCAGGACAGATAAGTATCTCCCCCATCACCATACCTGTTAATGCAAAAGTGACTATTTTAAACTCTGTATTTCTAAGGAACTTGATTGAATGTGTGCGTGCATCAGTATTGTTTGTATGTGATTTATATTTTCATAAGTAAAAGACAGTTATCCTAGCAACACCAGCCTCGACTCCTTTTACTGGTAACCCTTGGTGGGAACTGGACCTTGGTATAGCTGGCAGGAACCCATCTAAATTTTGCCAATTGCTGTAGATAAAGCAATTTGGCTAACACCACCACCAAAATGTTCCTGTCAGGTTTCACTCCCCACTCAGACTTTGACACTGTTGGCACACAAAGTAAGGCCTGTCACTATCATCTTGGTGTGAAGGTAGGATACAAGAGGAGTTCCTTCAGGTATCCTTGTGTGAGATTACTTAGGGCTTCTCAAACAATTTAGGGCTTCTCAAACTTGACAGGACAGTCATTGGATCTTTCCGCAAATCTTTTACATTTCTCCACGACTATCTTCTTGCCACCCTTCCTGCCGAAGCTTAAAATTGTGCCTTTGCTTGTCAGCCAAGCACACATCCAGGCATTTGAAACTGCACCTGGAATTAGTAATTGTGAGGGTCATGCAGGGTTCCCTGCCTATGGTTTCCCTTGTAACAGTAATCTGGGATTAGAGGAGAGAATTGCAGGGGAGAATTGTTGAAGGGAGAGTAATGCTTAATTATTTCCCTATATGCTGGTTCTCTGCTAGGGTTCCCAGGTTCTCCTTAGCTACCAGCAAGGGGTGGGGGGTAGGGTTGCCACCTCCAGGTTGGGAAACTCCTGAACATTTGAGGATGGACAACAACAAGCACACAGGGAACATGGCTAAGTTAGATAAACACAGAAAACACCGTGTTGAAATAATAAACACAATATTCACATGTACTTATAGCTAAATATATTTGCTTTTTATACACAACATCAACTCTTGTGTATTGTAAACACTTTCAAACTACAACATCACATTTCAAACACTTTCAAACTAAGTTATATAACATGAGGAGTCCAACTGTCTTCTTCCTGATGGAGGATAAATACCAATGTACAGTTATTTGTACCGAACAATGCAGCAACCTATTGTACATTTCCCAAGTGATGATCCATCAGGTAAAGCTAGCAGGCAGCTTGTATTTCTCACTGTGATGATTCAGCTTAGCAAGCAAGCCTAGTAGATGTATTTTCCCATGAGGTGATTCAGCTAGCAAGCAGGCCTAGCAACATGCCTCCCGGGCATAACCTGTGTGTTTTGAACAAATCTTCTTCAGGCATAAATTTTTCTGGAACTGAACAACAATACATATTATAATATAATATAAATTCAATATCCTTACATAGTACCAGGAAAAACAGGGGGGGGGGAGAAAGAAGGCTAAATTTCCTGCACTCACCAACAGCTCTTGAATTTACCCTTGCATAAGTCAAACAATGTAAACATGGCTGTTCTGGTTCTCCAACAGTGCCATAGAGTCCACCCTCCAAAGCATCCATTTTCACCAGGAGAACTGATCTCTGTAGTCTGGAGATGAGCTGTAATTCCAGAGGAACCCCAGGTCCCACCTGGAGGGTGGCATCCCTATTCATTGCACATGCCCCTCTCCCGTCCTGATATTTCAAGTGGTTGTTTCATCAGCTGGGCTCTGAGAAAGAAGGCAAGCTCTGCTGAGAAAAGAGATTTGCGGGTGTAACATTCTGTCCATTAACCTTCCTGAAAATTCTACTCTTGCATTCCTATTAGGTCAACAAGCAACACTGGTTCAAAATACGCATGTGCTTATATGTTTATTTAATTGTTTTAAATAAGTTATATCTATTTGCCTGTATTTAAACACTGTTTTAATGTTTCAGTTGTTCAATTGTTTTAAATAAGTAAAATAATGTTCCAAGACAACAGTCAATGGCAAGGATGCTGTACTGGTTAGATTGCCAGTCTCAGATGTGAAGACCCAGCTTCAAATTCCTGCTCAGGCATAAAGCTTACTGGGTGGGCCTCGGGCCAGTTTCATGCTCTCAGGTCTGCCTTCCAGACAGGACTGTTGTGAGGATAAAAGGGAGCATGTCTCGAAGGAGTGATAAACTATGACAGACGGCATTACTTATCCCTCGAAATTAGTGCGTGGCAGCTGGCTTCATTATATAAATATACAGTGAAGCCTATGTATCACTCCCATATGCCTTCTTGACACCAAGAAATCTAGGAGGGAGGTTTAGGGTTGTCAACTGCCTGAAGAAAAAAAAGGTCAGGTCCTTTTGTTTTGGTTGCTATCAAATCACCGCTGATGACCCCTGGAGTTTTCAAGGCAAGAGATATAGGGATGGGCACAAACTGAGAAAATGTGGTTCAGTTTGTGGTTGGTGGCTGAACCATGAACCAAACCACAAACTGAACCAGGCTGGTTTGTGAATTGAACCAGTTTGTGGCCCCATAAACCCCATTGAAAGGGACCATGGTTCCTTTAAACAAGGTTTGCAGAAAGCCAGAAAAACAGCTGAGCGGCAGGGTGTCTTCTACAGTCCCTTTAAATTCTTCTGAATGCTATAGAATATTTTGTTTTGTTCCCCACCACCACTAGGTCTTTCCCAGAAGTTGGAAGAATGAGCTGCCCTTCCTCCTCTTGGAACATTCCTTTGCTACTCACCTCAGTTTGCACCCACAAAGAAAAGAAGACTTGCTTGTGAGTAATCTTATATTGTGCCTGAGGTGATGAAGCTTCACAAGCATTCATCATCCTGAGAGGAGGAGGGGCAGAAAACATTACTCCTAGATTGCCTTTACTCTTGTCAGGAAAACTTTCAGGTACCTGCTTTTTTGTATATATATAATGGGGATGGTGTTTTTTCCAGTGAGAAAATGGCAAGGAAGAAAGGGGGGGAGCACTTCCCTCTTCACACACTGTTCTTCTTCTTGATAAAGCTGAACATTGGCTGAACTTGCAAAATAGCAGACCATTTTTGAAAATAAACACAAAAGAAAATATAAAATGTAATTCAATTCCAAGAGAGAGAATCAGATGGGATGGTTAGCCCACTCATGATAACAGCAACTCAAGTAATTTGTTTCCACACAAAATTTGGATTTGGTTGGGGGGAGGCTAAGGGAATCATGGCTTTAAGAAATTCAGAAAATTCAGGAACACAAATTCAGGAAGAATGGGTTTCTCAAGGGCTGAACACCAATATAGTTCAATAATTTATTCCAGCCATCCCATGGCAGCCATTTTGTTGTGGTGCCCACTACTTGCTTTCAAATTTTCAAATGTTCTCACAGATTTCACAAGGTTGGGGACCCCATCCCCAAAGTATCTGGTTAACCATTGTGAGAAATAGGATGCTGGACTAGAGAGATCTTTGGTCTGATCCAGGAGGCTTAGATTTATGTTCTAAACCATGTTTACCAAAGGTTCGGTTGAAAACAGGGACACCATGAAATTGCCACAGCAGAGACAACCATCAAAAGCATCTCCTTTTACAAAGATGCATACCCTGGTTTGCCAATTTCTATATCCATATTCTGTGCCAGCCACCCAAGAAAACCATATATGCAGTGTGTGGACAAACTGCATGATACAAGCTCTGCAACGTCCAAGAGGGAAAACATTCACCCAGAAATGGTCTCTGGTGTAACCTTTTGTGATTCCTTGAACATGGTTAATCATAGTGTGAGAACTGGGCAATGGTGCAACTTTCTTACATATGTACCAGGGTTGCCAACCTCCAGGTGGAGCCTGGAGATCTCTTGCTTGTACAACTGCTTTCCAGACTACAGAGATCTATTCCCCTGGAGGAAATGACTGCTTTGGAGGGTGGACTCTAGGGCATTGTACCCTGCTAAGATCCCTCTCCTCCCCAAACCCCACCCACTCTAGGCTCCACCCCCCAAATCTCCAAGAATGCCCCATCCCAGAGCTGGCAACCCTAACATGTGCTCACATTCATCTCTTGGTCCCCTCCCTGTATTGCTTCCTTTTCTCTCTCAGACTTTAGACTGTGAACTCTTTGAGAGTAGAGACTGGTCTTTCTCTGCTCATTCTGCTCTATGAAGTGCCTTGTATAGTGATGGCATACCATTCTACTGTTACTACAACTAATAATGATGATACTAATTCCTTAGTCATTACTCAAGGTCCAAAGTGCTTCTTTAGAAAACAGAGTCTCTAAGAAGGGTTCATTATCCATCTTGCAAGAGGTAGGGAAATCCTGACTTGATTCAGTTAGGTTCAAGTCCAGTAGAACTTCAGAGACCAACAAGATTTTTAGGATATGAACTTTCAAGAGTTAAAGGTCCCTTTGTCAGCAACTGGACTCGAATCTTGCTGTTCCACTGTGGACCAACATGGCTACCTTATGAAACTAACTGAGTTCAGAAGCAGAGGTCATTTTGGGGGGGATCGCGGGGGATCACAGTTTCCCTGGGTGAGGTACGAGGGCGGGGCACACAACGAAGCCCCGCCCTGCTTCCGGCCCTCATTCAGCCAGGAGGAGGCAGGAGAAGAGGGAGGGTAAGTTGCTTCCTCCCTGCCTCTCCCCACCCCTGCCTGCCTGGGGCCAGGGAGGGCCTTCACGGGGCTTCCTTGCACTCCCGCCAGCCTTGCAGGTCCACCGCTGGGCCCCTCATGGGGCTCGGCAGTGGAGCTGCAAGGCCGGCGGCGGCCGGGACCGTTGGGGGCGGGGTGTGTGGCCTTATGACACACTTCCGGTGATGTCAGGGTGTGTGGCATATGCTAATGAGTTATGCTAATGAGTTCCCCTAGCTCTTTTTCTACGAAATAACCCCTGTTCAGAAGCCTTCATAATGGGGTGGATCCAACCAACTTTTCCTCTAGGGAGAAAGGGAGGACCACCACATAGGCTATTCTGGGGGTCATGGAATCTGCATGATTAAAGGCTACTTGGGATGTGCGTTGTAATAAAGAGGGGGTCTGGCTGAAGACTGAATGAAAAAGCATGCTTGATCCCACTCAATATGTCCAAAATTTTCAAGGAGACTCTCTGAAGAAGTATTATGTCAAAACAGAAACACTTTTAGATTCCTGTGGCTTGTTGTGATATCTTTATACTTCTGTATACAGTGTCATAAAGATCTTATCATTCATATTTCCTATTTATACAGTTTTGCAATTTCATATTTAAAAGGTGGATTTATGTATCCTTTTGCTTTAATCGTGCTGTTGTGCGTTTTTGTGTTTGTGGTTCCATTGGTGGTGGTGGGGTGTTCCAGAGACTGGTGAAGGACTTACATGCATTCCTCTCACAAAGATGACAAGCTCTTGGCTATGCTATCAAGAGGCATGGTATCTCCTTTGGCAACCAAGCAAACGCCATTCCTGCAAGCTGACCTCTAGCGCAAGTTGGCTTGCCAGAGGCTGTTGCCTCCCTCTTTTAATTAGAGCTCAGCGAAGCTACTGTGGTTTCTGTGGGAAGGCATACACTGAGGTGCCCTTTGCAAACATGTGCACACTTAAGCTGACATCTAGGTTTGGCACCCTTTAAGGAGGGACTTTACATTTCACGAAGAAGAAGAAAAATTCTGTTTCCAAGATTCCCACAGTTGTAAATGTCGGTCCAATGCCACCTCTCTGAGCATCTCGGTTTCCTCCTTTGGCAACCTCATGTTCTGTACTCTTTCATTTAGTTTTTCTTGGTCTTTAAACCCCATTGATCATGGTTAACCACTTTAAAATTTCTTGCACTCTCCAAGGCTTCTAAAATGGGTGGTCCTGATCACTGGTTTGCAGGAATGCAAGTCTGTAAAGAGAAGGGTTTAGCGGGGGGCTCCTGTGATGCTTTTAGGACAAGACCTGAGGCACATTTAATCTGGCAGCACAATCGGGATGATCATATAACTTTCCGCAATATTTTTATTTTCCTTAGCCTGAAATGAAGGGGATGGACTCCCCATCTTGATCAGAGACCAGTCCATTTTTCAGCCCATCATCATACTGTCATTAATAGCAACCTGACCTGCAGCAAGTGTGTTGCTGGCAAGCGCCATCAAGTTGCAGCTGACTTCTGGTTACCCCACAGGGTTTTCAAGGCAAGAGAGGAACAGGGACAGTTTGCCATTGCTTGCCTCTGCAAGTACTAACCAGGGCCGACACCGCTTAGCTTTTGAAATCAGGCTAGCCTGCACCAGCCAGGTCAGGGTCTGCAGCAATTGGCAAGTATTAATGTGAAACACTTCACCTGCTCATTCCAACAGCTCAAGGTACTGTTCAAGGAACAGAGCAGCGGCAAGCTGAACATTTGGCAAACCTGCCTGTATCTGTGTTTCCTTACTTGGGGCCAGAAGATTTCCTTCCCATGTTTTCCCTATTTTAAGCCTTTGGGGAAAGAGGGAGGGGGAGCCAGACAGTCCTACAGGTAGATCTTGTTTTCTTTTGAGTTACCTTTCTGGATGTTTAAACAGAACATGCTATGGCATATTTCTCCAGATGCATGCCAATGGGAATGATTCTAGCTTTGCTGATTACCTGATATTTGAGTGCTTTGGGCTTTTGTCCAAGAACATCTAAGCCCTGCAAGCCCAATGTGTGCTGAATGGAAACCATGCTAATTCCCCATAGCAGAAGAGTACAATAATGACATTGGTCTGTGGACTACACACTCCACATAGATTGACATTCAATATGGGATTCTCCACCCACCCCCCCTCCTACCATCAGCAAGCCTCTCCCATCTGTCTTGTCTGATGCTCAAGAACAAAAACAGAAGCAGGGACATTCCTTGGCAAGCAGGCCAGGTGAAAACTTAAAAAAAAAAACACCCCAAAACCTTAGTTGGTCTGGTAAACATTTTCTGCAGTGCTATGTATTTACTCTGCAGCTATTTTACTATGTCATTACTTATTCCTTGGCCTGTCACTTTATTTGTACTTTAAGAGTCCACTCTTGCTTGTTTTACTATCTGCTGCTTTTTTACTAAGAAATTATGCTTCTTTTTTACTCTGAAATTGTGATCTTTTGTACCGATTTTTATCTGGTTTCTGGTACCTTTTAAAAATATTATGTACAGGTGGGAACCCGCAAGGACTTGCAGGTAGACAACTTATTTCCTCGTCCTCCACTAGTTCCTCTTTCCTGAAACCCTGCATTAGCCTTTTCTGATTTCCTGCTTCCTTTTCTCCTTCTAGGGTGACAAACCTCCAGATGGCGCCTGGAAATATCTTGGAATCACAACAATCTCCTAACCACAGAGAACAACAAACCTCACCCTCCCAACCACAGAGAACTACAATCTTCCAACCACAGAGAATAGTTCTCCCTTAGGGTTACCAGCTCCAGGCTGGGACATTCCTGGAGATTTGGAGGTGGAGCCTTGGGTGTGTGAGGTTTGAGGAAGGAAGTGACCTTAGCAAAGTATAATGCCATAGAGTCCTCCGTCCTAGGGTTGCCAACCTCCAGGTGGGACCTGGGATCACCTAGAGTTACAACTGAACTCCAGATGAGGGATCTGACCCCCTGGTGAAAATGTCTCCTTTGGAGGGTGGCTGAGGTGTCCCTCCTTTCCAAACCCTGCCCTCTTCAGACTTTACCACAAAATCTCCAGGAATTTTTCAACCTAAAGCTGGCAACCTTAACTAGGCTTGGCCCCAATGAGTCCTCTCTCAAGGGTAGGGTTGCCAGCCCCTAGGTGAGAGGGGGGGATCCCCAGATTTCATGGGCTCCTGCCCATCATAGGTCAGCTGGCCGGCAGGGGAAGCCCCACCCACAACAACAACGACCCAGCATAATGTCCCCAACATGATGACATCATGCGGAAGTGACATCGTCACACCAGGGACCTCGCATGGTGACACTCTGGTATTTTGGGCAAAACTCTATGTTTACCACAGGGTTGCCACGTGACATCCCCAGGGTGCTGTCATTTCTGGGTGATGTCATCAGAACGGGGATGTTGCACGTGGTGACGTTGCCCTGCCCCCCCACTCCCAGAAAGCTCCCTCCCACCACCCACCAGCAAGGAGGTAAGACCTGGCAACACTACTCAAGGGCCAAAATAGGTTTGGAAAGTACCCTGCCCACTCCCCCTGGCTTTTTACTCACAGAAACTGAAGCCTAGAAACTGGAGTCCCCCACTCCAGTGCCGCTTCGGACTTGGCAACCCTAATTTGAGACCTCTCCCCTCCCCAAACCCTGCCCTCCTCAGACTCTACTAGGGCTGCCACGTTGCACCTAGGTTGCACGGGGCTGTTTGGAGTCCTGTTGCCAGAGCGATGCATAGTGTCACATCCTGGTGACAGCGGTGCAATGCGTATCACTGTCCCCCACTGCAGGAATCCTGTAAAGATGCACGGATCCCCTGCGGCGGCTTGGCAGCCCTAGATTCTACCCCAAAATATCCAGGAATTTCCCAATCTGGAGATGGCAACCCTAGTCAGGCCTGCCCCCAAGGTGCCCTCCCTCAGTGGCCAAAATAGGCCTGGAAAGGGTTCTGCCCTTGCTTTTACTGGCAGAAGCAAGCCTTGGAATGCTATGGTTGCCTAGCAACAGCTACAGAGGGAATCTGTTGCTTAAAGCTGTAGGCACTCCTTTTATCGTTTTCAGATTTCTTTAGATTTCACATTTTTCTGCAAACCTAGGGACCTTTTCAGGTTTTTAGAAAGATCTGTCTTGCCTGTGGACTACCCCAGTCACCAAATTCAAGTATCCAAAGATATTATTTCACGGTTAGAATATAAGATATGTATATAATATGTTTATAAAGATGGTTGTCATCTACTTTGGACATTATTTTTAATAGAAAGCACAGATTATAAATATTCTAAGTATGCTTATGATGCAACATTTTGACTGTTCTTCAATACAGACACATTTTTGCAACAAATACACACACACACACACACACTAATAGTTCTGGGGTGGTCTTCATCAATCCCCATCAGTTTTGTAGCAGCAATACCATCCACTTCCTAAACTTTGCATCTCAAATTAATGTTCCTTGCCAAATTAATTTCTTTCAGAATGCTAGCCAGGAAAAGTGGTTCTCATAAGAACCTATGGCTGTATCCTCCTAGACAGAGTTTGTCTTCACCTAGGTAATTCATCTTGCTTGGATTTAATTGTAATTTTTTTACCATTCCTTTTATTTATAATGTGTCAAAAGATTATAACAACTGAGGTGTGGATGGATAATTATTTATGTCTTCACAAGGGATTCAGCTTGAACACCTGTTCCCAAATACCAAAGGAGAGAGAGAGAGGTCATATAAATAAAGTCACATGTCTATCCAGCCCATCTGAAAGCCTAGTAAAACTTGTTCCCTTTGTGGTTATGAGTCAGAACCTGGAGAGAAACTAATTAGCCAGCACAAAGGATGCTCAGCTCCCTCTGCCAATCTCAAAGTGAAGTGGAGTGACCGGGGAGTACCGCAGACTTGAAGAAAACAGCTGGGTCTTATTGAACATATTGTAAGTAAAGTTCCCTTGGAATAGTGGCATTTGTGTTAAAAGTGTCATTATAAACTGTGAGTGATAATTACTTATCTGAACTGCATGCTTGTCTATACACTTGCCGACAAACCATAACAATGTTTGTAAGCTTGTACAGGAGAGTGTCCTGACTACAGCACCATCCTAACCAGAGTTACAACCTTCTAAGCTCATTGACGTCCCCGAAGTTAGACAGCTGCAACTCTGCTTAGGATGGCAGCCAGCCAGCGGCAAAGCTAATGTTCATAGTGTGATAAAAAGTTAAGATATAGGGGATATTTACATGGAAACTGTCAACAATGTATAAAGGTACAGTGAGAAAATGAAAAACCCTCCCCCCAAAAGGAGGGGGGAGTGAGACATGCACTGACTTGAAGAGCAAATGAAATACAGAAGGGTTGATTACAGTTTGTTAGGCTGCAGTCAGATGTGCCATTTGGCACTGTTGGAAAGCGCTCCTATACCATCCACTGGTATTTGGCACAGAGTTGCTCAATCAGACATCCCAATATAATTTATTTTGCTGCAGGTGCCTGTCACTGTGCGATCAGATGGCACATTTGGACGAGTGGGGTTTTTTCGCCTTTTTGTGCGCATGCACATAAATGAGGAATCAAACCCTTGCACGAAGAGTTCTCCATGGAGTTCTCTATGAACTGATTATGTGGCTATGTGCATATCGCTAAGCAGGGAAAGAAATGGCGCTGAGTCAAGATGGACCGAGCAGTCCATCCTGACGGCCTGAGTGCACACTTGAGTGATCAGACTAGGGAAAATCCATCCGTGTCCTGTTGGCAAGTGTTAGGACCACACTTTCTCCAGAGTCTTTTAACTCCTTTTCTGTGGCAGGGCAGCACGGGTTTCTGACTACTGTGGGACCTTTCCCAGATGTTGCAGTCTGATTATGCACTTTAGATCCATCAGGCATTCGCAGCTAAGTTGGATCTAAAGGCACATCTGACTGCAGCCTTTGAGAATGCTTCAGTGGCGATTTTGCAGCAGAGATAAGAGAGATTCTGCAAATTCACAGGCAAAAAGAAAGATGGAACCAGGATTTAGCGATTAGTCACACTTCTCCTTTTCCCCAGGGCCCATAGGGCAGCATACAAAGTTGTCCCATTTTCTCCTCACAGGAGGATGATGTAGGTTATGCTAAGAGATGGTGCTAGGGTCACCCCATCTTTAAAACTGAGTGAAGATTCAAACCTGGCTCTCCTCAATCCTAATCTGAAATGACATCACACTGGCTATCTTGATGCAGTCGGAATAGGTATCAGAAAGAATCCAATGGAGTGTTACTAGAAAAGTAAATGGCTTCCACAGGAATGTCTGAAAGAGATGACTATATTGATTTTCAGAGAAAGTGGAGCACAGAATTATACAGTCTTTTAATAGGTAAAAGATGGCTGAAAGGAAGAGAAAGGATGTCCACATGGGATAAGAATCCATGAGTTTAAGTAATTAAAAGGTGAGCTGAAGGGTAAATGTTTGTTTCCGAATTAGAGGACTGGTGTGATGCCATGGATAGATTGTAAGGACTAGTGTCTGAGATGAGCAGGTTCGAATCCCTTGCTTGACCATGGAATCCAACCAGTAGACCTTGTGTTTGTCACAGTCTCTCAATCCAACCTACCCTTACAGGGTTGTTGCTGTGAGGATTAAGTGGTGGAGGAGGGAAGTATGTGAAAAGCCACTTTGAGTCTCTGATCATGGAGGAAAGCAGGATAAAATTTTAAAAAGTTAGGTAGGAAGTGCTTGGTTATTGACACAGCAGCATCAAAGCTGCCCATGTGGTGCAGTATTTAGAGAGACAGATTAGTACCAGGCAGGCCAGATTCAAATGGCCGCTCTGCCATGGAAGTTCTCTGGACCAGTCAATCTCAGCCCAACCTGTATCCCAGGCTTGATGTTGTGAGGATAAAATAAAGGACTGGAGAATGTGTTGTAAGCCACTTTGGGTCCCCACTGGGGAGAAAAGCAGAGTATAAATACATAAACAAAGGTAATATTGCCCAGAACAGATACAGAACCAATAATGAGGGAATGTAGCTGTTTAAAAAGAAAAATGGAAAGCAGACAATTTAAGGCTGCTTAAAACGTGATTCGCTCAAATTCTTCTTCCAAATAATAAACCTAGATTAATGGGAAGTGTCATGCTTTGCCATTAAGCAACAGAACAAATTTTCTAGTGACTTTGTTGAATATCCTTCTCTTGACCTTTCTCACACAAAAAATGGTCTCCTTAAAGCTTGTGATATCCTCTCTATAGACAAGGGATTGGATGAGTGAGCAACATTGAGAAACTGGAAATGAGGACAGCTGGAATACTGGGATTTCTGCTGTTGGAACCATAGACTCTTTACGACTCTGGTCTACATTTTGGTGGCATTGCCTTGGATAAAGCCCGCTGTTACTGCTGATCAGACTCTTGAGGCTGAGTTTAATTGGCACTTATATAGCTCCTATTGTCTATAATGAGTTTGCTGATTGTGAGGGTTTCTTGAGGTATAGGTGGTTTATTAGTCATCATGATGCAATTTCTGCATGGAGCACATACCTTCATGTTTCTTTGAAAACTCCAGCAAGTATGTTGTGCAAAGTGTAGCTTGAGCGGCTAAGCATCATTCTCAGTTTGTTTGGAATGAGACGTTTAATTAGGAAATGGATTGAGAATAGAACGGCTGATATTGCAGTGCCCCTGTATAGATCTTTGGTGCAGCCTCATTTGGAATATTGTGTACAGTTCTGGGCAGTGTATCTAAAAAGGACATGGCAGCGCTTGGAAAAGTACAGAGGAGGGCGACCAAGAGGATTACGGGGCTGGAGCACCTTCCCTATGAGGAAAGGATGAAGAGACTGGGACTTTTCAGTTTTAATAAGAGATGGCTAAGGGGGGCATGATAGAGGTTTATAAAATTATGCATGAGGTGGAGAGGGTTGACAAAGAGAATTTTTTCTCCCTCTCCAAAAATACAAGAACTTAAGGGCATCCAATGAAACAGATGGACAGTAGATTCAAGGCAGACAAAAGGAAATACTACTTTATACAGAGAGTGATTAGAATGCGGAATTTGCTGCCAGAGGATGTAGTGTCGGCCACAGGAATAAACAGCTTTAAAAGGGGATTAGACAAATTCATGGAGGATAAGTCTATCAATAGCTACTAGCCATGGTGACTGAGGGGAACCTCCAAGTTGAGAGGCACTAAACTTCTGCATCCCAGAGCTAGGAGGCAACATCAGGAAAAGGCCTCGGCTTCTATGCCCTGTTTTTGGCCATCCAGAGGAACTGCTTGGCCACTGTGTGAGACTGAATGCTAGACTAGAGCAAGGCTCTTCGTATGATCTTATGTTGCCTTGTAGTGTTGATGAGATGATTTGAACTATTTTATTGTTTGATTTTACAGGAAAACTAGTATACTGGGAGGCAGCATGTTAGGTTGGGGTTTTTTTGTACTCTTTATCACTTTTTAGCTACTATTTTGGCGGTTTTACTTTTTGTTGTTATCGGTTTCTGCTGTTTTTACTTTTTATTGTTTCTGGGGTTTTTAGTTTATTGGAAAAGTATTGGAATTGTTTAGTTTAGTTTAATTGGAAAGTATTTTATTTCTTTATTTTTACCATACATTTATATGCTAATAAATGACTGTCTGCCTTCTAATATGTACAACACAAAAAGAAAAGAAGAGAGGAAAAAGCAAATTCAGTCCCAGATAATTTATATAACCTATCATTCATATTTCTAAACTGCCATGGATGCCAGGTCTCCCACTTTGTCAAGAGACCTTCCACCCCCAAGCTGGCACTCTCCAACATTGCTGAACTGGATGATAGTGGTGGTAGGGATTCTGGAAGAAATGGGGGGGGGAGGTTTGGTATTACAGGCAATACCATGACATCACTTCTGGTGTGGCCTTAAGTGACATCATCACATTGGGTGATGCTACAGCTTTCATCCCAAGCTCTGTGATTAGACTATAGAGTTTGAGTTGAATGCTAGACCCCTTACATACTAACTTCACTTCTGGGTTATACCAGAAGTGACATCACCACTTCACCAGCATTACAATGTTACCAGACAGGGGCCCCCATGGAGGTCTACTGCAGTTGCGAGCCACAGACTGGCAACCCCATAACCTGGGCGTACACATTGCTCCTGTCCTCCAGTTTTTCCTCACAGCTACACAGTAAACTAGATTATTTGGAAATGAAGAATCTGAAGAAGTGGGCATGCCTATAAAATCTTATACCCAGAATAAAACTTTGTTGGTCTTAAAGGTGCCTTGTTCTGCTACTTCAGACCAAGATGGCTACCTGTATCTAGGTTATTCTGAATTACAGTGTGTGACTGGCTCAAGGCCACCTAGCAAACGTAGTAGCTGAGCAAGGTGTCCCCGGCTTATTTTGAGAGCCTAACCACTATGGTGGTGGAAAGTGCCATCAAGAGGCAGTCAACTTATGGCAACCTGTAGGGTTTGACTTCCTTGGTGGTTTCCTATCCAAGTGCTAACCAGGGCCAACCCAGCTTAGCTTCTGAGATCTGACTATCAGCTAGCCTGGGCCATCCCACGCATAATGCCATGGCTGTTCCATAATGACCTGATGAACTGATTGCTACAATAAACATTTCTGGGAATAGAAACCGAAATTACAGTTGGTGTAAGGGAGAGTGATAGAGCAGCCCTGCTGATTCACACAATGGAGAATGCACAGACTGGATCTGTGGTACTTGCCAGGGCTTTTTTTTTTTAAGCGGTGCTGGAACTCTCAAGAGGGAAATGACGTTTTCAGTCGCTATGCTGAAACCTCATGAACTTTTAAACATTTTAAAAATAATTTTGCCAAAGAGGTTCTGGAACTCCATTCTGCCATGTTCCCCCAGAAAAAAAGCCCTGGTACCCACCATATATGTGAAAGTCAGATGTGAGTTGTAGGCACTGCACATTTCCTGGACTCGTGGTGCTTGATTTGGATTTTTAGTGCTGCTGGTGGAGAAGGGGCTTCATTCTTACCCCACACACTATTTTCCTGTTGTGAAGTGGTCCTAGGAGTGTGATTTGATCAAACCTGTGTTCCTTGAGTTGTGTGGGTTCCCCCAAAGGGCCAAATGATGCCTCCCATGGGCCATTTCAGATTGGGAAATAGGGCACTAGATGCAGGGGACTGTGAAGTACCCACAATGCATACCTGCTAAACAGAATGGGGATCTCAGACCCAACCTGTATACTCAGTAATGTGTGAATCAGCACCTACCACCATCCCTCCAAAGCAGTAAATATAGTATCTCATTGATGTTATGAGCTACCTCAAACATTTCATGAAGAGTGCGGCCAATAAATATTTTAATCAATCTATCACATTAAATATGCACTCAATAGATAGACTGATTTCAAAAATCTGAAGTTCACTAAATACCACAAAGGGAAAAAGGGAAAAGTCCCATGGAAATAAACGGATTCATGGATTATGCCTCAGTCTTCACTAAAGGCCAAACTAGACAGGGCCATGGCAAATCCATATGTGTAAATCTGGATCTTCCCCAATCACTTGAAACATATGGGTGGTGTCTGATATAAAAGAAAAAAAGAAGAGCATAGGGAGGAATGTGCAACTCTCTCCAAATCTGTCCCCACCGTGCTTATTTCCCGCTCTGCCTGGCTCTGATGGCAAAAGTCATCTTGGTGAGGAATGTATTTTCTTGGAACCCAATGGTTCTAGTAAAACATAATTTGAATCAGTTCCTTTACCCACTGGTTCTATTTGAGTCCAGTAGCACCTTAGAGAACAAAAATATTTTGGGAGCGTGAGTTTTTGGGAATCAAAGCTTCCTTCATCAGATGCGAGCATGAACCTACTTGCTTCCTACTTGTATCTGATGAAGGAAACATTGATTCTCGAGATTCCTTATACCCTGAAAATCTTGTTGCTCTCTAAAGTGCTACTGGACTTGAATCTGGCTTTCTGTTGCAGACCAACACAGCTGTCCTCTGAAACACTGGTTCTAGTACCACGCAGTTTGAATCAGTTCCTTTCTTTTTTAAAAAATTAAAGTTTTTATTGAGAATTCAAAATTTCATACAAATATATAGACTGAAAATTTTTTGAATGACAAATGTTCTTTTCTAACAGGACTCTGGTGGGAATAATTCTTGTTTGAGCATACCGCACTGATGTGTTTTTCTTTGTTGTTGTTTCTTAGGGAGAAAAATGAAGCCCATCATTCTCCTGTTCATTACTGGGATTCTAGCTAACAATGCTTTTCCTCCCAATTCTGGAAACCAGTACTATAATAACAATTGTGACAACCGTCAGTATCCCCTAGACAGGAACCATCCAAACCAACCCAATCTAGGAAGAAGCCAAAGCCCAAACGAGATTGTGGTTGGCACCAATACCAACTTTGCATTCAAGTTCTTGAAGCTAGCTGCTTCCAGTGGAGACCAGAGGGACAATTCAGGCAAGAAAAACCTGGTCTTCTCTCCCATGTGTATCTCATCTGCATTTGCCATGCTGGCTTTGGGTGCGAGGTCAGAAACTTCAGATCAGATCCTCAGAGGACTGAACTTTAAACCAGCAGAGATCACGGAAAGGAACATACATGTAGGTTTCCATGATCTCATCTACTTGCTAAACAGTGGGAGCTCAGGCCTCCACATGGAAACGGGGTGTTGCCTGTTTGTGCAAAACAAGCTGCACCCTCAACCAGATTTCTTATATGGCCTCAGAAATATCTACAGAGGAGATATCTATATGGAAAATTTTAAGAACACAGCAGAAACTATACAACACATCAATAGCTACGTTGAAAGGAAAACCCAGGGGAAGATTTCTAAGCTCATTGATCGAGTTGATCCAATTACTGAAATACTAATGGTTAGTTTCTTTTACATGAAAGGTAAGAGATGAGACTGGGACTTTAATCTCCTTTGTTTGCATCCTAGATAACCTAGACTCTTGCTACATTTTGTAGAATTCGAAGTGGAATTTTATTATCTGTGCATAAATCAGGGATGATTTTAAATTTCTGTTTCAGCCTGGTTGTTGAATTTTTTAATTCAAAGATATATAAATTACATTTTCATATAATTTATTATCTGTGATCAACAAATACCATAAATAGAAACTGACTGAACCATTGCTTTGACCTGAACATTTCTATTTCAGTATCACTGCTTCCTTGCATGAATGATTCTTTCCAAGAAACCATGATCCTTTCTTTTTGTGCCATTTCCTCTTTCCTTGTACTAGAAGGATGCGTCAATATATCAACATTGTAATAAACCTATACATGATATAAACTATAGGCATAAATACAATATAATTGCAGATTATAACCATAACTGTTGTAAAGAATGTCAACAAGTCTACAAAACTCATTAAGTAGAAATTTGAAGGTGTTAACAAAAATATATACAAAGAAGTAACCCTTACACAGCCCACCCCTCTTTTCCTGGTTTTTCCACATTTTTTTTGTCGGTTCTGGCCCCATAGTACTTTGGTTTATCCCAATTTCCACATCCCTGCCCAGGTTTTTTCTGGCTGTTTTGAGACCACTTTTACCCCAATGTTTTTTCTGGAAGCCAGTTTTGAGTTCGCTTTTTCCTGGTGTGTAAAGTTTCTATCAGTTCTCTTTGTCCCACCCACCTCCAACCCACTTCTCAATTACTGAACTGTCATCATCATTAAACCAGTCCCTCTCCCCCCAATCCATGATTTCAGGGTGTGTTTTTTTTAAAGCCATAGATATCACTATCATGCTGTAGTATTGTAATAAAATAGAAAATGGAAATGTTGAGATTTGGGCTTACAGTGCTGAGTTTTTAAAAAGTAGCCTATCCTCACAAGTTAAGATAACTTTGGAGATTCCCTTATATTTCACCAACATGAGTGAAATTCTCTCAAATAAGACCAGCAAAGGGAGTACAGCAGTTTCTGGTTTGGGTCTGTGTTTTTATTCTGCCCTTCCTCCAAAGAGCAAGGTCAGCATGCAGGGTTCTTCCATCTCTGTGTGAGTAGGTTAGGCAGAGGGAGTGCCTGGCCCCAGATCACCCAGTAAACTCTTTGGCCAGGGTGGGAATTTGAATGCAGGTATTCCCAATAATAGTTCAACATTCTAACCACTACACCGCTCTGACCCTTGTTCTTACTGTAGTTAGGGATGCTCAGACACCCACCAGTTCCACTCACATATCTTGTTCATCTATCTCAAACAGGCAGACAATTTTTTTATGGTCTGTTCATCTGTTTGGCAACACATTCATGGCCATTTAGCAGGTTGGTTCACCCTATTCCTTCCTAATAGTGCAGGACAGCACCATTGGCTTTTTACACTTGCATGGTCTCGTACAGTCCAATTGAGTTGTACTCCCCCCTGTCTTTGTTGAATCACTGCTCTGCTTGTCAGGCAATTGTTTAAAATCAACCACAAATCATATAAATCAACCAACAAATTCTCTGTGTTTAAAAAAATCCTACTGTTTGGTATTTGTTTAAGTATTTCTTAGCAACATTAATAGCTGCTGATCTGTTTGGATTGGCAGCATCTTCATACATGTACAGCTTGCGGGGGGGGGGGGAGCACCCGTTTGGCAGGCTTTGAGTTATTCAGTGCCAAGCCAAACAGTCTGCATCTGATCACATCTGATCAACACAGTCGAATGGCAGACATGTTTGATGCTAAATTCACAACATTCCTGACTGGGATCAGGGTGAGAAGGGGAAAAAGCATTTTTAACATAAAAACTCCCTGCAAATTTCTATATAGCAAATGCTGTAGATTAACCTAGTTTGCTAGTTTTTGAATTACATGGTATTGTTAATGTACAGTAACTTTTTAATTTATTTCACGTATATTATCCCATCCTTCTTCCAAGGAGCTCAAGGTGGCATACGCAGATTTTGCCTCATGTTCATTCTCACAATACTATGAGCTGAGAGGTCATCCACGGAGTTGCATGGCAACATTGGCGTTTGAACATGGGTTTCCCCAGTCCTAGTCCAACTAGGGTTGTCAGCCAAGCACTAGCAACCAGTGGGAGACAGTAAGGGGCAGGGATGTGTAAATTGTCATTGCCATGATGGTGTGGCATCACTTCTGGCACAAACCTGGAAGAGAAGATATTGGGTCAGGATGATCCTCTAGTATTCTACTGAAACTCTATGGTGTGGAATGCTAGAGCATTGCCCCAACATAATGGTATCACTTCTGGGTTTGTGCCAGAAGTGCCATGACACCTTTGGAAGGACAGCAGTCCCCCCCATTCCCCCCCTACTGCCCTACCGACTGGTAGTGGGGGATCAGGTCTGCCATGCTGTAGCTCTGCTCCTGGAGTGAGAGATTTGGCAATCCTATGTCCAATACAGTAATCACTATACCAATCTGGCTCCCAAACATTGCAGTCTGAAGGGCTCTTCAACACTGTCATTTTTGCCACATATGCCCCCCCTTGCTTTGGTTTTTCCTCTCTTTTCTGCATGTGTTTTGCTCTCTCTAGTGGCCACTTCAATATTGCATCGCTGTATCTGTGGCGTATTTCCCTGTGCTTTAAATCTGCAAGGAAATATGCCGAAGGTACAGCAATGTAATATTGAAGAGACCACTAGAGGGAGCAAAGCACATATGGAAAAGAACCCCCTTCCCCCAAGTAATAGGGACACACAAGCGATGAAAACAAAGCTCCATGCCTATGTGAAGACTTGCAAGCAATTAACTGGACACCATAATAAATGACTGAATAAATACAATTTCCTGTCCATCCCCCCTTTGCAAAATATGAAGGGCACAGGCTTAAAATAATGAATTACATTCACACGTCTTTTGTATTTTTATAGCTGTTAAATAGATGCATGTCACCCCCACATTTTGGCCAATTTCCTGATTCTTTTAGCTACCTTCCATTGCAGCACAGAATGGAGGTGACTCTGCTGGTTAGTGAGGGCAAGAAAGGCTTGGCACTGTGAACTTGTCTTCATTGTTTGAATTGTTATAGCCACAATGCAGCCACTTTGAAGTTCTAAAGTATTAATTACTTCCCAGGACACCTCCAGTAGGTAGGATAGCATAAGTGACCCTGTATTACAGATGAGGAAACAAAGGGTGTATCAAGGGATTAAGGAGCTTGCCCAAGATTTTCCAGTGACTCACTGTGAGAACTGGGATCCAAGCTCATGAGCCTACCGCTCTCCATCCAGGGATTAAACAACAACACTGGTTTCTTCACTGGCATGAGAGGATTGTTTTGCTGGCTGTTTTGTTATCTGTGTGTCTGGAGGTGTGGGATTACCTTGGATTACCAATGCGTAAATCTGTTCTCACTCTTCCTCCAAGGAGCTCAGGTCAGCATACCCTCCTATGTCTCCATTTTGCCCTCTAAAATAGTCTGCCTGAGAGATGGTGACTGGTCCAAGGTAACACAGAGAGCTTCATCACCGGGATGGGATTTGAGCGCAGGTCTCCCTGGTATGGAACTCGAACCACTATATCATACTACTGTAAGGAAAGTTGATCCCCTCTGACAGTTCCATTCCTTTTGTACCACTGCTTACCCAAGAATGAATGAGTCAGGACCATCTGCATAATTTGTTTATTTACTCATAAACTGTCAATTTCTTCCAAGCAGTCACCCAACAGTATATGGTGCTCACTGCTCTGTCCCTGGCATGTGTAAATTGAAAGCCCATTATGATTCTTGCTTTGGCATTTAGAGTGGCAAAACATTCAAGACAAGTGCATATCATAAACTACTGATAAGCACTACCAAGGAAATGTACCCTCTTGGCAGCAAGCTGAATGGGACATTTCCTTCAGCTTCTTTATTTAACAGCCAGCAGGGCTGACAAATCATAAACAAACCTCCAAGTCTGGGTTTTTCTGTCCGCCATTAGGCCTATCACTAGTTACTTCATCACATGCCCTTTTCTTTTGTGAAGAAAGGTTTACTTGTATATATCATTGTGCTTGAAAATGGGGAAAGTGTTCAACTTGCCGTGGGGGAGGCAGGTCTCCATTGCCCACCATTCGCTCTGCTGCTTCACAAATTGATGGTGGGAAATGACATCACTTTGGTGCAAAATCAGAAGTGGCATGATTGTGTTGAGGTGACACTCTAAGATTTGCCCCAAACTATATGGTTTAACCATAGAATTTTGGTGAATGTTACGGCATCCCCCCGACATAATGATGTCACTTCTGACCTTCTGCCAGAAGTGATGTGTCCCACCATGATGCTGGGAAGTCTGTTCCAGCTCCCCTATTTTTCCACTCTTGGCAATATTGACCTTGATCTAAAAACAGCCATCAGCCTCAAATAGAGGTCATCCTACCTCTGGCTTAGTGTAGTGGCTCCTTGGAGAAAAGGTGGGGTAAAAATACAGTAAATAAATAAATATTATCACTACAGCCTAGTTCCTTCTGCGTCTAGGATGCAACATTGCCTCAAACTGCAGTTTGAGCTCACACAATCAAATGCTTTTCCATATAAAATATATTACCTGCACACAGAAAATAAGATGTCAAGGGGTCTTGCCTTTCTATGTGCAGGGCTTCTAGGTGTATGTGTGTATGGAGTAGCATGCACACGAAAGCTTATACCTGGAATTAAACTTTGTTGATCTTAAAGGTGCCACTGGACTCAGACTTTGTTCTCCTGTAAGTAATGTATTTTTGTGTGCAGATTTTCCAAGTTTGTGAAGAAAGTCAAAGGCTTCTTCATCTGTGTTCCCCCTTCCATTGTCTTCTTTTTCTGCAGTATTAGACCCTGTTGAGAAATGGATGAGAAGGCTTACCCCTTAGGGTTGCTGAAAGGCCAGAAAATATAGCTTAGCCTGCTTCTGTGTAAACACGACATATGTAAAGAGGGAGTAGGAGCATGGTGTAGGGTTGCCAGCTCCAGCTTGGGAAATAGCTGGAGATTTGGGGGGTGGAGTCTGAGGAGGGGAGTGACTTCAATGGGGTACAGTGCCACAGAGTCCACTTTCCAAAGCAGCCCTTTTCTCCAGGGGAACCGATATCTTTTATCTGGAGATCTGTTGTAATAGCAGGAGATTTCCAGCCATCACCTGGAGGTTGGCAACCCAGCACACTGGCGCCACCATTGACTGCATAGTGTGGTCTCAGTGGCTTGGATTAGAGTTGCCAAGTCCCTCCTGGCCACTGGTGGGGGTGGGGGTTGGTAGGATTGTCAGTTTAAGGTTGGGAAACACCTGGAGGTTTGGGGGATGGAGCCCGGGGAGGACAGGGGCCTCAGTGGGGGTACAATGCCATAGAGTTCACCCTCCAAAGCATCAATGTTCTCCAGGGGAACAGATGTCTGTAGTCTAAAGATGAGCTGTAATTCTGGGGGATCCCTAGGTCCCACCTATAAACTGGCATACAGACTAGGTGTTTCTATGGGCCCAAGGATTTCTGCTCATGGAGCATATATTTCCTACCTACCTCTCCCTAGGGCAGTCCAAAATGCCACTGAAACCCTGTCCTTGGAGGAGTGGGGACCCTAAGGAGTTCAGGGGTATTTCAAGCTGCCATGGGACACAGGTGGTGGGGGAAATGTTCAGTTTAGATCCAACCCAGTGTGGACACAGCCTGAGCAAATGGCAGGTACAAATGACACAGAGACATCAGCATTTCCAGCTGCAAGGCTGGTGTCTACCCACCTACAGTTTACATGTGTGGAAGCTCTGTGTAAATGTTGTTCTTCTGAGCCTTTTCATTTTGGCCATTTCCGTGGCTGGGGTTCTCAGTCCATTGGTTTACTTTACATAATTTTATGCCGTTTTAGAATCTCTGTGTAAGTGATTAGCGAGACTGAGTCAAGCTCATTAAGATGAGACATGATGTTGATCATTGTAATTAGCAAATCTCTGCCCAAACAAATGCACCCTAATTAGTTAATCTTTGTTCCCTTAGTGAGACTCTCAAGCAAGGTTCGTTCGAATCACTAAATAGATACGGCCTGAATCTAAGGGCCAAATGATGCCTTACTGTTTTTAAGGAGTCTGGGTTCCCCGCAGCCACACAGCAGCTGTGGGGAATGGTTTCTTTTAAAAGGGGGAGCCCAAACAGGCTTTCAGGCCCATATCCAGGGGGTTTTTTGGGGGCAGTGCCCCACGGAGGACCCCCAGCCCTCCCCAAGAGGATGCCAGGCCCACCCCCAGTGCACTGTTGCCCACTGTGGCTTTGGCAGCTCTTCCAGGTGCTTCCTGCTTGGCTACAGCAGGAAGAGTCGGTGTGATGGCTAGGCTGTCTGGCGCAGGTGCAGTAAGGCAATAGGGAGGGTCATTAGAGAATGGCCTGCCCTAGCACCCCACTGCGCCTTGGCCGGCCAGCCCCAGCCATCTTGCTGCTGCTGGGAGAGCCGAGGAGGCAGGCAGGCAGGCAGGGCAGCAGGTGACCAGCAGAAAGAGGTGCCACAAAGCCTCTTTCTGCTCGCCGCCTGCTACCCTGCCGCCTGCCTGCCTCCTCCTTGGCTCTCCTTCTTCCTCTCCGGATGGAGAGGGAAGAGGAGAGCCAGCTGGCTGGGAGAGCCGAGGAGGCAGGTGGCAAGCAGAAAGAGGCTTGAGCCTGAAGGTCTCTTCCAACTCTATGATTCTATGAAAAGCTTTTTATACCAGTTTTCTCTTAATGCCTGACTGGCTGTGAACTTGAGATCTCTTTCCCATAACAGTCCCCATTGATGCATTAATCAGTTTAGTTTGATAAAAGAGAATTTTTAAGAAAGGACAGGCAGGAAGGGACGCTTGGCCGATTTCAGAACTTCACCCTGTCGATGTTCAGAGTCAGGCAATGTGTTCTCAAACCTTCCTGTCCTCCTGCTAGAGCACCACTCTGTGGTGTACAGCATATAACAGCTGCAAGGGCTGAAGTTACAAAAAGAATGCACTGATTTCGTTTGAAAGAGACATCAAAGAGGGAAAGGCCTGTTTTAAAAGAAAAAGGAAGGGAACGAGAGGAATCAATGGCTATATCTTTAGAAAGTGGATTTCAGAAAAAGAAATCCCTTTCCCCTTAACTACACTACTAGGGTTAACATGAATATGCAGTGTCAACCCAATGCTGTGAGTTGAGTTTGTTTTGAGTTCACCACTCCCAGCTTGAAAGTCAGCACATATTTCTGGCACCTCTGCAAAGTTATTGAAAGCAGAGTTGCAAAGGGGAAAAGGATCTTGATGCACAAAAAGGAACCTTTAATACAATCAAATTATGATGGCACCGAATTCATCAATTTAAAAGGAATAGAGAAACAGCTTTTTCTTTACATACAGACATGGATCTGCCCCTACTCTGGGAAACAGTCACTCCTCCAAGTCCAAATTGGACTTGGGGAAAGTGGGAGGGGCTAGGTGGGTGTTTGCCCAGTTGGGCATCTGCTTGGCTGTGCAGATTAAAAGGCATCCCGTTAAACAGAGCTCCTGCCTAAAACATCAGTTACTATTACAGTTATATATGACCTTGATCTCTGACATTTTGTGGCTGGCTCCTGTGGCAGCTATTTTGTGGTTGTGTCCACCTCCCTTTGTCAGAATTCCAAAGGTACATGAAACCTCAGAAAGGCTGGGGCCTCTGCTATAAGCTAATAACAATATTCTAAATGAATATCTGCAATAGGATTGTTTTCATTAATGCCATTAGCTTTGCCTTCTTAAAATGTTCATTAACAATTTCTTTCTTCTGAAAGCCAACTGGAAGAAGCCTTTTAATCCAAAGTACACTGAGCCACGTGACTTCTATATTGATCCTAACACTGTTATCAAAGTGCCAATGATGTTTCAGATGGGCATGTTTGAAAGTGGCCGAGATGACCAGAGGGCTTGTACCATTTTGAAAATGCCCTACCAAGGACATGCTGATGCATATTTTATCCTGCCTGACAAAGGAGAAATGGACAGGGTGGTCAGCAGCTTGTCAAATGAAGCCGTGCAAGCTTGGAAGAGAATACTCCATAAGAGGTAAATACTTTTTGACTTTGGTGGTGAGCCACTCAATTGAATGACATCGGGGAACTTGGGAGATGAACTTTTGAAGGCCAAGGCCTTACTTTATTGAATTCATGAAGTGAACAGACATGCACCTTTGAATGCTTGTGCTTTAAAAAAATGTATTGCTCGTTATGGGATTTATGTACATAGAACTTCCACTTAGTTTTCATGACTAACGATCCTTCATGGACCTATCTTTGGTGAATTTGTCTAATCACTACATCAAATAGTAGATATAAACCACATGACAGGGTCACTGACAGACAAGACAGGGGCCTGTACATACTTCCCAGGTATGCAAAACATGTAAATGAATGAAGAAGAAAAAAAGGAGGGATGTCAAAAATGACTTGATGAGGACTGAAAATGGTCTAGAGGGGGGAGCAGATTATATCTAACAGTAAAGGGTCTGGTGTCCATGTGGATAACAAAAAACACATGAACCACACAATAGGTATGAGCACAAACCAGGAAAATGTGATTTGATTCATGGTTCATGGCTGAATCACGAACCGAACCAGGAAGCTCATTCACGAACTGAACTGGTTTGTGGTTCATAGCCCTGCAAACTCTGTTGAAAGGGACTGTAGCCTGGAAAACAGCTGAGCAGCAGGTAGCTTAGCTGCTTTTGTGGCTTTCAAGGGGAATAGAAAGTAGGGTTTTAAAGATGTTGCTTCCTGCTCCATCCATGAACCACCATGAATTGCTCTAAAGGTTTGTGGGAGTTCGTGATGGTAGACCTGTCACAAACTTCTGTTCAGGAACCACAAACAGGGCAACATTTGTGACGAATTTTGCTTTGTGGTTCGGTTTGTGCCCATCTGTTCCACACAATAGAGCCACTCACAGGCAAGAGAGGGGTCTGGTGTTAATGCAGGGAGAAGGAGGGAGATGCAGTTTCCTAGATGCCTCCCCTTCAGTTGTTTTCAAAGGTCAGAGTGTCTGTTCCCCTCATTTCTGTAGTCACAAGGTTTTCTGGGAAACAGGGAGAGTATGCACGAATATATGCTCTGAGTGAAGTCAAGGCCGATTGTTCTCTTGCTGTGGGTTAGAACAATACCTTTTTGTAAATTAAAACTTCCTCTGCAAAAATTTCTTTTGAGATTTGTCTTGGTAACAATACACCTCAAAGGATGACTGCAGTCCAAACATCCATTTTCTTTAGGGACTTGAGGCACTCCGAAGATAGTAATATGCAACCAGGTTATCTCACCTGATGCAGTGTTCATTCATATTTTATTTCCATGGGTTTGTAGTGTATCTAAGCTAACCGCTGCTGTATTCAGATCTGAAAGAACAGATTTCTCATCAGTGACCTATATGACTGGTTAGCAGGGGTGGGGAGGGTGGTGGTCCCGTTCTCCAGTGCTGTCTTTTCATCCAGTTCTTTAATCTCCGAGAGCCTTTAATTATCAACCAAATGGAGAAATTATCATGGCTGTTCATAGTATTTATTTATTTGGGTTCTTTTAGCCTGCTTTTCCTTGCTGAGCGTGAGCTAAAAAAGCTTATAATATGAGAAAACAATAACAAACCATAAAATACAGCAGATACAGCAGTCAGCAAGAGACTTACCCGGGGGTGCCGAGCAAGTCTCACCCTAGTCTCTCCCCAGGCACTTTGCTCCTTCCAGGAGGCAGCTTCTCTTTAAGCTTCCAGGAGCTGGTGGGTAGGAGCAGAGCAAGTGGTAAAAGCTTTGGCCTTGGTGGCAACAGTCTCTCTCTCCCCCAGGCACTTGGGAAGACACAATGATTAAAGTAGAATTGTCTGTCCGACATCAACAGCAAGTCTGAGATGCAGCAGAGTTTTCAGGATGAGTCATCAGAAGAATCTGACTTCCAGCTGATTCCTGAAATTAGTTGGGAGTCAGCTCCTGATTCCCCCCCCAAACTCCCCCCCCAATCCTTAGCTGGGTACAGAGTAATGTTTCCCTAGCAGAATATTAGGAACTGATTCCCAGCTGATCCCTCTAGCTGGGAATCGGTTTTTGCTGGCTGCAAGTAGCCTGTGTCTGCAAATAGATGCAAACAGGTGGTGAACAGCCAAACAGCCTGTCAGTTAATTGGCTGCCTGGTCACCACTGGCAAACAGCATGTGACCTGAACCAGCATGTGTTCAAGCAGCCATAGTTTACACGTTTCTATGATACAGAGAAGGCCCTAGAATGCTGAGGTAATAGAATAGACAGTACTAGAGGGGGAGAGGTGCCCTTTTGAATGCTACCTCATGTTTTCAAAAGTCCTGCAAATGGAAAATTGAGGTTCTGTCTGAGACCTTTCCCTGCTATTCTATTTTCTATATGTCTAAATCAGTTGGGAAGCATCAGGATTATGTCCTGCATTCCAAAGTGGCACAACTGATTCCATAGCCTCCTTCTGTTGCATGTATAGACAAAGTCTGATGGATATTGTATTTTTGTAGGATTAACAAACCCCTTTCTCTCTTCCAAATAGCTCTGTAGATGTGTATATCCCAAAATGTGCCGTTTATGGAGAGCTGAATCTGAAAGACATAATGTATTCCATGGGTATAGTAGACGCCTTCACTGAAAAAGCCGATCTGTCTGGAATCACAGGCCAGCCTCAGCACAGAGTTAATGGCGTAAGTGATGGCATCTTTTTTTCTTATGCAGAAGAATTTGTATGTGCATGTATTTATAATTCATATTAATAGGTACTAAATAGGTGACAACTTGCCCTAGTTGGAAGATGTTATAAATGTGCATATCTCTACACTGCTCGCTTTTGTTGGCTGTATGCCAGTTTAAACATCATGGCCTTCCCTGGAAGAATCCTGTTAGCTGTTTCTCCTTACAGTTCCCAGGAGTCCCTGGAGGGACAGAAATGGCCATTAAACTGGTTTTATATAGATATGGACAAAGCTGGATCTATTCTGCAAAGTAAATTGCACAAAAGGTGGGTGTATACATGCACAGTTTTGACTATGTATGGGAAGAGATTATGCCTCTCTTCTACAAAGATGTACATCTGACTGCGTAGCACAGAGTATCAGATTATCTGGGAGACCCACGTTTGAATCTCCACTGTGCCATGGAAGCCTAGCCTATCTCATGGGGTTGTTGTGAGGATAAAAAGGGTGGTATAATCAAACAAGCACAACCATGTGAAAAGTAGTAGCTGGAATCATGTTGAATCCACATCTGATAGAACTGAGGTCTGTATGAAATAGCAAACCTTGAAACACGCTAATGAAACTATACAATTAAGTCTTTTTTCAATGTACCAAGAATGATCATTGTTACACAAGTTGCAGGATCCCCTTGTGAATTTGCATACCTGCACAGATTGAACTGCAAGTTACATCTCTCTTATCCCTGTATGTATAGCTTTTTTTTCCAGGCATGGACATGCATGGTATGTCCACTTTAGCAAAATCTGGCAAAAAAAATGCTGTATGCATTAGAACTGACCTACATGTTCAGTGAAATACCATGATGCAGATCTCCTTTCAGATGATATATATGCACATAGTGACCATGCATGGTGGAACAGAGTCATGGCCACAACCTCCTTTTAGACCTATGATTAGTCACTAGACTATAGGCACAATCCTTCCATGTGTTCATTGTGTACACATCTGGGCTTCTGAATGCATTTGGTAACACATGAACTTGCCTTGTACTAAGTCAGACCATTGGCTCTTCAAAGTCAGCATTGCGTGACTCCGGTCAAGGTCATTCACATCAGCTCCCACCCACTCTGCTCTTTGAAACTGGAGATGCAGGGGACTGAACCTGGGGCCTTCTGCATGTAAAGCAGCTGCTGTACCATTGAGCAAAGGCCTCTCCCTAGGGGAGCTGTTTCTCCAGTCTAATGAATGAATGTAGGTCAGAAGTGAGGTCTCCTGTGTAACATGTCTGGCGGGGGGGGGGGAATGGAATGTACAATGTGATAAGATAGATCTAATCTGCAATGCAATCTATGCAAATATACCAGTTCATCCGTGAGGCTACCAGTGTTTCCCAGACCATACAACTTCGGACAGCAGATAGAGGATCAGAGTTTTGGGCAATCCCTTACATATACAAAAACTCACTGCACTTAGAAAATCAACATGCCGGAATGTGCTGTGCTGGAACTTTTCTTCCCGATGTCCCAGTTCTCTGACTTTTTATCTCACAAACCTGTTTACTTTTGTTATTGTTTCAGAGCCAAACTAGGGGAGACTGCAGAAAATCCATGATCCAGTTTTTCAAAATGCTAACAGCAGCTGCTGAGGCCCCTGGTCCAGTTCAGGGTTGTAGGTCAGGGGGAAGGATGTCTGTTGTGCTGTTGTCCTTATGTCAATCACACACATATGTATGAACCTCAGAGATTTCCCCCCCATCTCAAGGCAAAAAAGCAACTCTGGAAGGTGATTTGCCTCAGGCATATGGCCAGGAAAAGAATGAACCCATGCCATGGTCCTAGTCCAGGTCACACCCCCAGATGGCTGCTTTGAACATTTAAAAAATTGTAAGAGATTCACGGTGCCACTGATTTCAATGCACTTTGAAGGGTGGAACTCTGCTTAGGATGGCACTGCCTGTCCTAGTATAGCCCTTGCCAATGAAGACGTTAAGGACAAGCACAGATATATATCTAGGGATGGGCACAATCCAAACCACAAAGCAAAATTTGTCATGAATTTTGCCTTGTTCGTGATTTGCAAAATTTAGTTCATGGCAGAGCACCCAACATAAACTTTCTATGAACTTTGTCATTGTTTATGGAGATTTGTGCCAGTTCGTGAGTGGATACATTAACAACCAGTCTCCACTCAATCAAAATGTTTACAAAACTTTAAAGCAACAACTTGGAGTGCATGTAGAGGGGCATCCGGGGGAGGTCCACTGTGACTTTAATGTCTCTAGCTTGCACAGGATCCATTCTATACAGTGTTCCCTCTAAGCTGAGTTAGTGTGAGCTCGCTCACAGTTTTTTAGCCTCCGGCTCACACGTTTTTGTCTTAGCTCAGGAAGGATGGCTCCAGAGCAAACTAAGTTATGCAGTAGCCAAATTGCTCGCTCACAGCTTTAATGCCAGTAGTTCACAAAGTAGAATTTTTGCTCACAAGACTCCACGGCTTAGAGGGAACATTGGTTCTATACACTCCTCAACCTTGGTCGTTTTGACAGTCACAAGTTTAAGAGGTTCAGGAATGTATAGAATGAATCCTGTGAAAGCTAGAGACACCAAACTCGCAACAGACCTCCCCCGGATGCTCCTCTACCTGCCCTCCAAGTTTGGTATCTCTTGCTCAGAGGTCGAAAAAGCACTAGTTAACATCACCATCAAAACTGCAATCCTTGAAACATTTTCCAGGATACGGTGGGCAGCATCCTTCCATCCACAGAAGGCACATGGAGTCCATCATGTTCCCTACCCTTGTTGCACCTCCTTCTGACTCCTGGAAAGATCACTCCCAGGCTCACAGGATCCATTCAGAGAAAGAACCCTTTGGGTTGGCAGGTTGGAGCATGGAGGAATTAGGGGATAACATTGCCCCTCCCCCTGCAGCTGTCCCTTTATGTGGGTCCCATGTCCCAGGGAAATTGGTTCCCGCATAGGTCAAGAAGAGCCACAGCAAGAAAGAGGAACCAGGAGAACTACACATCCCTCACACAGTGGTAGGCTACTGCCTGGTAACTCGCAATTTTTCCACATGAAGAAGATCCAGCCACAAAACCACTCTTTATCTGTCTGTCACATTGTGATAGGGACATTGGCCTCAGCAGTTGCTGCCAACACACACACACACACACCCTAAATTGCCAGAGTGGAAAGTCGTTTCTTTCTTCTCAAAGGAAATAGGAACCAAACTCACCTCATCACCAGCCCTTCTGGGGCTTCTTTGAAATCTCTGCCAGTTCTTTTAAAAAGTTTGCACTTTTAAAAGGAAGTGTTACTTTCCAGTGTGGCCTGGAAGACTGTGCAGTTTCCTTCTGTGGTCTTTCTGGGGAAGGGGTGTGTAAGGTTGCCTAGGTGCCTGGGGTGAACTCTGAGCCCTCAGCTCCCCTTTGCTCTGGGTCACTATTAAAGCCTTGAGATGACGGGCAAATCAGCCTAGTACCACCCCTTCATTCAGTAGCCCTTCTGCCCTGCCCATGTTAACATCCAGGTGCGTCAGCATCACTGGGCATCTCCTCGTGATGCAAAGTACCACATCCAACCTTACCTTACCTTTCTTCTGAGGCACTCAGTGCTTTGCACATGCTCCTTTACTTCCCACTGTATCCTTGCAACAACTCTGGGAGGTTGATGAAAGAAGAAATGACTGACTGGCCCAAAGTTGACCAGTACATTCCATGGCTTCATTGGACTCTAGGTCTCCCCAGTCCTTGTCCAACACTAACCATTCCGCCACATTGTCTCTATCACTCTTGGGAAGGAAAATGGCCTTCTGGAGAGACACTTATACTCCAAACAAACATTATTCTACGGAATTCTATTGACTCCCTTCTTGGTTAGGCCACAAAACCCAAGAGATATTGAAACTGGGCTGCATCTGCATATCGTTGGATATTGCACTATCATTGTCCTGTGGTGATCATTAGCAACAAGGTTTTACTCTATGGGTGAAGCTATCCATTTGTGAAACAACAGCACCATAGCCAATGGCGTACAGCTGCAGCCTGGGGTCGAATCTGCATTTGTCTTTCCCACCGGTGTCCCAGCCTTTTGACTCCGTCTTCAAAAAAGCTGTTTACATTTGGTTTCATTTTCACACCTCAACAGTGCTAGCATTCTTTTGGACGGCTTCATATGCTTATTGCCCTTTCGTGGCAGCTCCACTGTCATTGCGCCTCCCCACTGCTTTAAAAGAATCTTCTCCAAACAACGTTCAAACAAGCATAGAGAAAGACAGCGTCACAGCAGCACAAAACTGATTTAAAAATGCAAATGCAGATTCGACATGGGTGGGAAATATTTGATTGGCTTTAATGATGATGACCAGATAGTAAAGAGGTGCCTTTGCAGAGTGCAAAAGAAGTGGGAGTGATAACCAAACCTATTTGCAAGGCATTTTTTGGAATGGTGTAAACCGGAATGCTCAGATTTATGTCTCTTGTAGACAGAATGAACCTTGAATTTTCTTTTCATCCTAGGCTATTCATAAGGCTGTAATGGTGATAGATGAGAAAGGAACGGAAGCCTCAGCAGCCTCTGCGATGGACCTGGTGCCCATGTCCATGCCTACTGTATTTGAAGTGAACTCTCCTTTCTTGACTATCCTTGTTGAAAGAAAAACTGAAAGTATTGTCTTCATGGGGAAGATCTCAAACCCTGCTGAGAGCTAAATAAGCAAAACTCATGTGACTATTAAGCTACGAGTTATTTCCTAATCGTTTTGGCCTGATCCACACTGAATTGACTTTTCGCCTTTCCCGCATGGCCTCCGTGGCTAAACTGTAGAACTGGATTGTGTGAAGAGAGGAAGAGGGGAGGAAAAATAAGCTATGGGTGAAGCTGGTGGAAGACTTCTCATTCAGAATACATCCCAGCGTAATGGCTGCTGGTCCATTCTGCCTACTGTTTGTGCTTATTGTCTTTGCTCAGCAGACCAATGCGTAGCACATGATTTACCTCTTGTCAGGTACCAAATGTTCCTGGTATTGACTTGCAGTGGCACGGAGATACATCACAGTGGCTAATTTGAGGAAGCAGGCACATGGAGCAGCTGCCCTGGGGAGGAAATTTCAAGGCAAATGTCATGTGTTATATTGTCTTGAGGAATGCTCATCATACATCCACGCTAAATGTTTTTCCAGAGCACTAGACCCTG
>NW_015166516.1:145782-146562 GCF_001447785.1 Gekko japonicus
GTTATAGAGGTCTACAGCTACAATCCTGAGCACATTCACAAGTGAGCAACACCCACTGAACTCATGTAGACTTACTTCAGAGTAAACATGGTTAGAATCACATTGTACACTGTCTGTCTATTTCTCCTCTGCTCTGTAATGCTATTGTTGATTGGTGTTTCGTCGCCCTCATGTGTACATGGTAGCAGCTTGCACCTCTCTCTCTTTTTGCCTGTCTTTCTAGAAATGGAATTGTGGATTATGGAAAACATCTTTTGTCTTTGCAGTCTGACAGATGCAAATTTGGAAAAAAAGAAAACATTAATAAAGATTAAGTTAACAGATCCCAGTGTGCCTTACTTCAGGTCTGTGAATCTGAATTCTGTGGACCAATGATTAACCAATGAAACAATCCAATTGCATGTAGGGGCAGAACATGGTAGCTTGCCTATTGATGGGACATAAGAACATAAGAGACGCCAATGTTGGATCAGGCCAAAGGCCCATCCAGTCCAACACTCTGTGTCACACAGTGGCCAGAAATACCAGTGCCATCAGGAGGTCCACCAGTGGGGTCAGAATATTAGAAGCCCTCCCACTGTTGACCCCCCCCCCCAAGCAGCAAGAAGACAGAGCATCACTTGCCCCAGAGCCCCTATCTATACCTTGTGGCTAATAGCCACTGATGGACCTCTGCTCCATATGCTTATCTAATTCCCTTTTGAAGCCGTCCATGCTTGTAGCCGCCACCACTTCCTGTGGCAGTGAATTCCAAGTGTTAATCACTCTTTGGGTGAAGAA
>NW_015166516.1:146855-167690 GCF_001447785.1 Gekko japonicus
AACTCCAGGTGGGAAATTCCTGGAGATGTGAGGGATGGAGCCTGGAGAGGGTGAGGTTTCAGGAGGCGTGGGACCTCGGACAGGTACAAAGCCATAGACTCCACTGTCCAAACCAACTATTCTTTTCTGGGGAACCATCATTGCCAATCTCCAGGTGAGGGCTGGAGATCACTCAGAATTACAACTGTTCTTTAGGTAGCAGAGATCAGTTCCTCTGGAGAAAATGGTGGACTCAGTGTCATTATACCCTGCTGAGGTCGCCACAGCAAATGGACACTGAGTGTCCAAGGCCGGGGCACCCGCCCAGAGCCTCTTTCTAGAGGCCATTGTATTTATTTCCACAACAGGCCTTTTTCCTAGTAATCTTATAAACCTCAATCATGTCACTCCTCAGTCGTCGTTTCTCCAAGCTAAAGAGCCCTAAACGATTTAACCTTTCCTCAAAAGGAAAGTGTTCCAACCCTTTTATCATTCGAGTTGCCCTTTTCTGCACTTTTCCCAAAACTATAATATCCTTTTTAAGGTGTGGTGACCAGAACTGCACACAGTATTCCAAATGAGGTTGCACCTTTGATTTATACAGGGGCATTACGATATTGGCTGATCTGTTTTCAATACCCTTCCTAATAATCCCCAGCATAGCATTGGCCTTTTTTATTGCAGTCACACACTGTCTCGACATTTTCAGTGAGTTATCTACTACAACCCCAAGATCTCTCTCTTGATCAGTCTCTGCCAGTTCGGACCCCATCAATGTGTATTTATATTTAGGATTTTTGGCTCCAATGTGCATCAGCTTGGCCTTGGCCACATTGAACCCCATTTGCCATGTTTACAGCCACTTGCCCATCCTTGACAGATCCCTTTGGAGTGCCTCACAATCCTCACTGGTTTTCACCACCCTGAACAACTTTGTATCATCCACAAATTTAGCCACTTCATTGCTTACTCCCAACTCCAAATCATTAATGAACAAGTAAAAAAGAAGTGGACCAAGTACTGATCCCTGCGGTACCCCACTGCTTACGTCCCTCCACTGAGAAAATTGCCCATTTATACTCCCTCTCTGTTTTCTATTAATTAGCCAGTTTTTGATCCATAAAAGGATCCCATGATTTTTGAGCTTACTTAGGAGCCTTTGATGAGGAACTTTATCAAAAGCTTTATTTATGGGAGTAAATCACCAAGAGCACATTGGGCCAGTTCTCCAGTATGGATGATTTCAAACGTCTCAGTCCTGTGGCTTCCACTCAACAATCCTTGTCTCTGTTTTGCAACTCCTTTGTGCATACCAAACCCATGGGTTTTTTCTTTCTTTTCATGCCATTTTTTGTTTTCTACAACATATTTTACCATATCATTTAATTTCAGTTTTATTTATGCATCAATAAATCAGCTAAGATTGGCAACCCTGGGCGACTGACATTCAGCCAGCCGCTCTCTCTCCCTCTCTCCATCAGTCTAACCTAGCTCACAAGTTGGTGGGACTTGAAGATCTTCAGGATCTCCTGGCTGCAGAAATTAGTTCCCCTGGAGAAAATGGCTGCTTTGGAGGGCAACCTTCTATGGCATTATACTCTGCTGAGGTCCCTCCCCTCCCCAAACTCCACCGTCTCCAAGTGGTACCCCCAAAACTCCAGCAATTTCCCAACCCAGAGCTGGTGATGCTGCTCATAAGGTAGTTCTGAGAATAAAACGAGGGAGGTGAGAACTATGTATGCTGCCCTGAGCTTCTTGGAGACAGTGTGAGACAAAAACCCCACCTAGGAATCTGCACAGAAGAAGCTGCGACCCACCCAATTTCCTGCTCTTCCTCTAAATTTAAGATTGCCAACCTCCAGCTGGAGGCTGGAGTTCTCCCAGATCTCCAGACTACATACAGTGCTTGCTTATTTATTTATATAAAACATTTATTCCACTTCTCTTGGAGAAAATGGCTGCTTTAGAAGGGGGACTGCATGGCATTGTACTCTTCCAAGGTCACTCCCCTCCCTTAAGCCCCACTCTCCTGGGCTCAACCCTCAAATCTCCAGGTATTTCATACCTGGAATTGGTAACCCTATTTCTGTTCCCTGCTCTGAAGGGGGCTGCTCTGAAGCTTTGTTTCCAGTTATGGCCCACTGCACGGTTTCTAAAGGGAGCCTCCATATTCAGTGGCAAGAAATCCATCTGAATACTAGTGCTAGGACGTCTTCACCTCTCTACCTTGGCTCTTTAGGATAACTGGTTGGCTACTGTGTGAAACAGAAAGCTGGACTGGATGGACTAGTAGTCTGATGTAGCAAGAATCTTGTTATGTTTTTGTTAAACATTAACTTGAAGCAAGACACACTGGGGAACTTGACCACCACTGAACTTAACCACTACTGATCTAGACCACCACTGAAAATGTTCCCAGAATTTACCAATGTCCCAGACAGATTGAACATGAACATTGTCTGCTTAGCAGCCAAATGAGGGAAATTCCCGTCTCCAGCAGTGAAACACTATATAAACACATGCAGATTACTAAGAACAGATAAGGTTATTTGATTTCCGATGTAAACAGATTATACATGTTGCTTGGTAAGTAATAATATTGGTCAATCCTGAACTCTCCCTGGAAGCTAAAATGACTGAGGCTATTGTACTCACTATTGTATTGTCACATTATGAGAAAAGAGTCACTGAAAAAGACAACAATGCTAGGAGAAGTTGAAGGCAGCAGGAGAAGAGGAAGACCTGACATGAGATGGATGGACTCAACCAAGGAAGCCACGAGGGCCCTCAGTCTGCAAGACCTGAGCAGGAGTGTTGATGATAGGACGTTCTGGAGGCCATTCATTCATTGATTTGCCATATGTTGGCAACAATTGATGGCACGTAACACACACACATACCCAAACAATTCAGACTGTTGAGGGTGAAAGCTGATGACATATAAATAGAACTGCCCAATTATGACAAATGTTGGAGAAAACCAGAAGAAGACCTGTTGAGAAGACACGATAGTATAACAGACTCTGAACTTGGTACATCTGTGACCTATTCCACAGCCTGAAGTTCAGAAGCAAAGTTTTGTTTTCTGAATCCATAGCCAACAAACAAATGAACAAACAGATCCATGTAATAACTTTCTTGAGGGTTCATCAAAACGACACAAAACATTTATGCCCTTTTGGTTGGCCCGGATCTAAGGGATTACATGGATTTTGTCTTTTGTTGACCAAATACCTGGAATGAAACAATCACCCCTGAAAGGTGCTCCATTGTCCAAGATTCTCATTTGCTTGTGGTAATATGGACAAGTGTGTCTGTTGATAGGCTGAGGAACAAGCCACTAGAAAATTCTTCCACCTAAACAAGTCAGGGGTGTCATGTCTCACTTTGCGGTTGTATTGTCTGATTACAGAGCAGAACATGCCACTGTACGCTATTGAGGTAAAGCATCCTGTAGCATTCTAGGCATATTTCAACATACTGCTTTTAATATATAAGCCAGTATGGTGTAGTGATTAGAGAAGGGTTCCCCAATGCAATGCTCAGGGGCACAATGACATCTGCCAGAACTTCCCCTGGAACCCACTGAGGTGATTGAGTGATTGAGACCACTGTAAGGCAGGGCTTCTTTCTGGCTGCCCTAATTCAAACAGGCGCCGCATCCACTGGAGGATCAGGAGGATTTATAAGCACCCAGGCTTTCCTTAGTCACTCTGTGGTTTCATTCCCCATTTTGGCTTTCCTCCTTTTGATTCCCCAGCCCCTTCTCTTTCTCCCTTCCTACCCCCAGGTTTTCCTTTATTTATTTTTGTTCTCTGTGAAATAGAGTAATTGCTGCCTTCATTAAGAGATTAATCTCTGGAGTACTTACAATGAGAAGGAAAGCATTCAGATTGGTTTGAGTGAGCTCCACCCGTTTATCAGCTCAAAGGAGAATGTCCCCCTGAAAGCATTGTATTAGAACTAAATAGGGTTGTCAGCCTCCAGGTGGGGCCTGGAGAGCTCCTGCTTTTACAACTGATCTCCAGCTGACAAAGATCAGCTCCCCTGGAGAAAATGGCTGTTTTAAAGGGTGGACTCTATGGCATTGTGCCATGTTGAGGTCCCTCCCCTCCCCAAACCCTGCCCTCTCCTGGATCCACCCCCAAAGTCTCCAGGTATTTTCCAACCCAGACCTGACAATCCTAAAACTAAACAATTGGCCACCTCTCACTGTGTGTGAGAACCCGAGAGTATCATGTTGTTGTTTCCTAACAATCAGGATCAATGCTGCTGTGCATCCTTTCATGTTAGAAGCAGATAGAATTGCCAACTCCGTGTTGGGAAATTGCTGGAGATTTTGAGGTACAGCCTGGAGAGGGTGGGAATAAGGGAAGGGAGAGATCTCAGCAGAGTATAGGGCCATAAGGTCCACCCTGCAAAGCATGCGTTTTCTCCAGGAGAACTGAACTCTGTTGTCTGGAGATCAGTTGTAATTCCAGGAGAACACCAGGCCCCACCTGGAGACTGGCAACTCCAACAGTAGCTCTGAAGATGGTAACAGGGAAATGCTATGGGAAGAAGCAATATTTACATTATCATTCAAAGATAAATCTCAAAAGTACTTACGGTCGTGAAGCTTGATGCAGAGAAAGGAAGGGCCTTGTCTTCTCTTGGTGAAAGTATATGTAGAAAGGGGGAAGCAAATGATCACGAGGTGGCAGTGTCCTCCCTAGAAAGGAAAGACTAAAGAGGTTGGAGAGTCTTAGGGGTTTTCTTAAATTAAAAGAAAAATGAGTAATAGGAGATGTGAGTGGAAAAACCGGAAGTGGACTAGCGATGGCGGTCGCTCTCTCCGACCCGCGGAGGAGTGATTAGCACACCAGCGACAATGGAGGGGTGCCACCTCAAGTGGTACCTCCACGGAGTTTTCAGGAAGGACTCCAAGCCAGACGGCTTTTGAGGGTTAGCCTCTTTGACGTCTATTTGGCGGAGAATAGAGGCTTCCCTCCGCCCTGACGGTCCGGTCGCTGAGTGGCCTTCGGGCACAAGCTAGTTCGACTGGGGCAAGCGCGAGAGATCCAGCGGAATAACGATGATTCGGAGCGAGGTCTGATTGAAGATCGACAATGAACGTGAGTTCTGTTTGAGCGGACTGATTGATAAGCAAATCCCCCCCCCCGTAGGAAAGCGGAGAGCAGGGAGAGACGCCTCCTATGTGCATAAAGAGTGAAGCGAAGCAAAGGGGGAGAGGGGGGAAGCAAAGCGATCTGTTTTGAGAGACTTATCTGAGCGCCTACTGCAAAACGACAAGCCCTCCGAGCCTTTGTATAACGGTTTGAATTTGTAAACAAATTGGAAAAATGGCGGCGACACGAGGAAAGTTAAAACTGAAACCGGGTAGTCAGAGCCCGAGGCCAGAGGAGGGAACTGTGGATATGCTAAAGCCGGTGGTAGAGCAACTCGATGGTATTAACCAGCAGCTGACCTCGTTGAATCAAAACTTTGCTTTACAGCAGGGTCAGTTGGCAGAAACAGACAAGAAAGTGGAACAAGTAACAGGAAAAATAGTAGAGATGGACACTGGTAATAAAAAGATGAAAGATATGGAGACTGTCTATAGGGCATACTCCAATTATATATATATAAAAAATAGCCTGCCTGGAGAGATTGTGGTAAGATTTGCAAGAAGACAGACCAGAGATGCCATATTAAAAGCAACTTCAGCAACCCCACTGAAACTGGGAAATACAATTATTAAGACTTTAAAGGACATTCCATTTGAAATTCGTCAAAAAAGGAAAGCTTACAAGGATTTAATTTCTTTTCTTCAAACCAACGGAATTCAGTACAGGTGGGGGATCCCCAAGGGTGTCATCTTTAAAATCAACAATAAAAGAGAGAAGATTGATTCCATTTTTAAAGCCAAGGAATTCTTGAGATGCCAGCTGGGAACGTGGGAAGAATCTAAGGAGGAAGAAACCAAGTCAAGTGACTCAGCAACCTCTGGATTGGACGAGGACTCTGCGGCTAAGGCGGCTATGGGTGCGATGAAAACTGTGTATGATTTCAGAGACAGAAAGCCAAAGTAAGGGCAGAAGGACTCTGAAAATTGCTCTTTGAAGAAATGAAGATGCTCAGAAAGTCTTGTCAAGATAACTAATTTACTAACATAGAAGCAGTGCAAAGCAAGAACTCTACAAGTATATTGCCTTATTAACAAATGTAATACTAACATTTAGTTTAACTGGGTTATGATCTCTCACTCTTGGGTTTTTAGTTATTTATTCATGGAACTAGTTAGCACCCTGGACTGAGTGCCTCTGTCATCTATGGAAGGCAATATCCATCAGTAGCCATTAGCCAGGACATAATTTTACCCATCAGCTTTTCCAGCTGGGTGTCATGAGGAGACCTTGTGTGAAGATGCAGTGGACCATGTACTGAAATACTGTATGCTCCTGTTGCAGATCTGCAGGTGGAACAGGGATGTGCAACATCCATGCACTGCTGCTGCCAGCAGCGCTCCCACAGTTGATCAGGAGGGCAGCGATGGTAATTAAGGGCAGCATGACATTTGTTTTGGAAACCTGATGAGGCAGTGAATGAAGTAGAGTGGTTACTGGGCTGTTGTGCCTGCCTGCACCGCTGCCCACATTTTTCTCTCCCCAAAGGTGGAAGCAAGACAATGATATTGTCTTGTGGAAACAGGCAGAGATAAAATAGCTATGTGGATACCAACTCCCAGAGGCATTTTTTTGTGCTGAGCCAGTACAGTTATACACAGTCTTAATCCCCCACTTGAGTCCCATTTCATTAGGATTGTTACTCACTCTGTGCAGAGGTGGAAGGTATGCTGATGAAACAATGAACGTCGGATGAAAAACCTTGGCTGATATTTGTTATTTATCTTCTTGGATCAGTATTTATTATCTGTTAATGTTTAACAGATCTGCCAACTTCAGAGGACGGCGGAAGACAGGAGGGCCTGGCGGGAGATGATCCATGGGGTCACGAAGAGTCGGACTCGACTGTGCGACTAAACAACAACAATGTTTAACAAAGTCAGTTCTTTCAAATCAGTTCCCAGCAATGGTGTGACAGCAACTAGAGGCCTCCTAAGATCTGGCCAAGGAGGGTAGTTCTTCCTGGATGACCAGGCTACTAATACGTGTTGTAGTAGTCATGCCTGATTTCTAAGGATATACAGGCCATTCTCAAGGACATAGCAGTAGGTGCAGAGGCTGGCTTGCTTTGGGAGCAGAGGTGAACTGTGGAGGAAGGAGCCGAGCTGAGCTGAGCTTATGTCTGGAGAGAGGGAGACACAGTGGAGGCTGAGAGCGGAGAGGATGAGCCCTCTTCTATATATCTAATCATATATCTAATGCAAAAGAGGTCCCACCATTGTTAAGGAATAAGATTGATATTTGCTTTATGGACTATATTTATTGCTACACACACAATGGACTGTGCACACACACACACACAGCCTCAGAGAACTGTACATTTCAAGTCACCTGTTGTGATGTAACACATAGAAGGTGCCTGCACAAGCCTTACACGTGAATGAAGTTTCTGTTACACAGTTACCAGCCTGGTGAAGGAGCACACACCTCCATTATTGTGAGCAGTAAGAAACAACAACTTGAGCAGAGACAGCCCCCATTGCTGAATCAGTTGTGATCACGTACGACACATCCATGCTTTGTTCTACATTGGTATTTCCTGCAAAATGGACATTTGTTTCACAAAGAGAATGGCCAGTATCACCTGCACTTCAATGAAGCATCCTGACGTCAAGGTTTTCACACCTGACCAGATGCCCTTCTTTGAGTAAGGTATTAGATTTCAATATTGACCACTCCTTTAGGTAACCTCCAATAGTATTGTTTTTGGGACGGACTAACAGGAAGGTGGGCCAGGAGGTTGGCACCGTCAACACCCATCTCCTGGATCTCCGATAAAAGAAGAGAACCAGTCAAATGGTCTCTCTCTCTCTCCTACTTGATCAGCTAGCAACCCCCGCAACAACCCCTGTCTGCTTTATACTCCCCTTTTGTCCAGCTTGCTATCCCCGAACCCTTGCTTCTACTTTGATCTCTTGATCTGCAGTCAAGAGACCCACACGTGCTGGCTGGTTCTGGTCGTGTGTTAACTTCCCTAGAGTTCTATTTCTTCCCATCCATTCTTAATTGGAATGAACAAGCTTCATGACAGCTAATTATCACCCCCACCTGCTAATGCAAACGTGGTTATTTTAATACTGTATTTCTAAGGAACTTGACTGAATGTGTGCGTGCATCAGTATTGTTTGTATGTGCGTGCATCAGTATTGTTTGTATGTGATTTATTTTCTTAAGACACTTATTTTAACAAAACCAGCCTCGACTTCTTCACTGGTAACCCTTGGTGGGAACAGGACCTTGGTATAGTTGGCAAGCACCCATTTTTTAAATTCCCAGTTTCTGTAAATAAAGCAATTCGGCTAACACCATGCAGATCAAAAAATCCTCACAATGGGGCTACCCTGGGCTACAATAGATATTTTTATAAAGTCTTGAGAACCTCCAAGTATACTGAAAAAACAGGACGTTTTTAAAAATGGGGATTAACTTCCCCCAGCTAAACAGTGATGTCTACATGTGCACAGACATAGGGGAGAAAAAAGCTTCAAGCAGCATTTTGGATGCTTGAAGGTAGATAGAGGTAAGCATGAGGAGATGTAGGGGTTGGGGAAGGGGAAGGGGAAACAGAAACTATGGGTGATGTGAGGGGGAAAGGAGAGCCAATGGTGTGGTTGGGGCGAGTGGCTAGGAGACTGGCTAAGGGAGCGATAGGAAAAAAAGATCAGGAAAGTAGGTGATGGGACTGGGGAAGCATATGTATCTGTGTGAACGAGGACACAGCTCTAGATGAACTATTGGTGTGGTCAAGCTTAGTGGCTCTTACGTTTTATGTTTTTGGGGGAACATTTGAGGCAGCATTGAAAAATGCTCCACTAAAAACTCTCCATCTATATTTGAGTAATTGCTTCAGAGGGAGGCATGGGCATGAACTGTCTGACAAGCCAAAATTCATGCTGAATTCTGGCCAGATTGGGGTTCAGGAGGCAACGTTGGGCACACATGTGGTCTCCGAAGAAACCTCTGAGTTCTTGGGCGCAGCTTGGAGCAGCTCAGAAAATGAAACCCACCCAGAAACTCTGGTGTGAAAGTGCTAGACAATGGCAGGGATGGTGTTTTCCAGCCTTGGCACCATGAATAGGGACCATCCAAAACTTGACAGGCACTGCTGCCTACCAATAACAGAGTTCCCATTCATCACAATGGGACTCAGATTCATGACGACTGCATGTTCCCTTTGTTGGTGTTGTGGTTTTGGATGGAGAGGGTGTACTTGTGACAGATAAAGAGTTCTGCTGCTGGGTGTGGTGCTGAGGATTGCAGGGGCCGGGGGGATTTGCTTTGCCCCGGGTTCCTCTGTGCTGCCATTCAGTTTTTGTTTGCTTGTTTCTTTGCTGCAAAGGGTGGGAAAACGGGGATGGAATTCCTCTTTCACATAGCATATTTGTTTAGCAGGATTTTTGTGCTGTCTGCCTCCTTGGTGCTTTCCCTTTTTCTTTTCATTTTTTTTTTACACACACAGAAAGAGAGAGAAACACTTTGGGTTACACTAAGATGAAAAATTACTCTTTGGGGATTTTTTTCAGGCTGCTTTTTGGGGATCTTCAACTTAGTTCTCTGCCATTTTATCTCTCTCCCCCCCCCCCACTGGACTGCTTTTCATTTTGTGGTGATCTGTGTTTGTACCGCCCACTGCTCTCCATTTGAACCCCCCTCCCACTGACCTGCTTCTCCTTGGGGGGTGATCTGTGCTTGTCAGCCTGCCTCCCTGCACCCACCCTGCCTTAGGGGGCCTCGTAGGGCTGCCAAGTGGGGGCGGGGGGGCAGGGAAACCCCCGCTATGGAGGCCCGATTTCTGCCGCGGTAGAATCGGGCCCCGGGTGGAACTCCGCCGCCCGAAGCTGCGTGGTGACGCATCAAATAGAGCAGGTTGGGGGCGTGGCCCAGATTGTCGGGGGGGAACCATATGGTTCCCCCCCTGACGATCTGGGTCACGCCCCCAAGTGACGTCGTGCGTCACTTCCTGTGACGTTCTGGCGCACGCGTCCCACTGCAGCTCCCGGATCGAAGCAACGCTCCCCCGCCGGTGAGTCGAAACGACTTGACAACCCTAGGGCCTCGTTCTAGAGTTAAAGGGGTGACTTCTCTTTACTCCCAGCTCTACCTATGCCATCATCATCCAGTCAAGGTGTCTGCCGCTGCCATATAGCTAGACTCTTCCCCGGGGGCCTTGTCCTGGAGTTTTGGTGTTCTTTCTGTATCCCTTTCTTTCCTTCTGTGTCTCTTCAATCCCTTTGGGCCCTCCCCTTGCGACTCCTGGCCACCAGCAACCCCCACCATTTGCGGGCAGGGCAATGATCAGGCCCGCACTATGTTGGAGGTTCCAGATGCAATGTCCCCTGCCTCAGACCTCCAGACTGAATGGCAAGAGAGGCTAGATAGCTAGATAAGCACGCTGACCTTTCTTCCTGTATCTACTCTTCTGCCACCGTCCTCTTTGATATGCAGACTGTAATCTCAGGGACCAATTTCCCTTTCCTGCTTCTCTCTCACTCTGAATGAAGACTTGCTCTCTACCAGCACGCACCAAGGGAGGGACATGCCTCTCGCCATCCACCCCCATCCTTTAGCTAGTAAGTGAGAAATCTATCAATCTCTCCTCTTTCCTATCCAAAGTGTACTCCTCAAATAAAGAGAGAAGTATTTCTCTTCTAAACTTGCAACGTAACTCTGTGTAGCTTTGTAACCTGAGCAACCTGGTGCAGTGACGCTCCTGCGGATGTAGCTTTATTTAAGCACTCTCTGCTAACTAATGGTGGCTGAACTAACCAAACCAGTTAATCTCAATACACTACTGGTCTGCTGGCACGAACATGTAGTGCATGACAGAGACCCTTTGTAATGGCACTGTGGCATCCTCCTTGTCTGTGATGGCCTGAGGTTTTCAAGGCAGCACATCAACACACAGTGCTTGCTTCAGCACTCAGTGGCTCCCCTTCTCATCTGAGAGGCCTTCCCTTTATTCCCTGGGCCCTGGCTAACACCCACTGGCAGGGTCGCTGCAGCTGTCCTGTCTCTGCTATGAAAGTGCTGCTGGCCAGACCAGACCAGATGGGGGCAAGGGCCACTGTGCAGGTGGCTCCCAGGCCCCGGGGAGGGCAGTAGGGTTGGCCCTGCCCAGTAATCACATTGTCTGTCCACAGAGAGAGAATGGACCCGAGGAGACGCAGCTACCCACAACCATGCGAGTGGCTCCCAGGCCCTGGACAGGGTGGGCCCTGCCCTGCAGTCCTGGTTTCTGCAGAGGGAGGGTGGATCTGGGGAGTAAACCTCCTACCGTGCAGGTGAATCCTAGGCCTGGGCAGAGCACTATAGTCACTTTACCTGTGGAGGAAGGGTGGGTCGGGGAGTCAGCCAAATGCCGTGCAAGTGGCCCCTGGGCTAAGGCAGGGCAGGAGGGTTGACTCTGCCCTGCACTGAAATACTCTAAAGCCACCTACTGTGGGGGTGGCTCCCAGACCAGGGGGGAGGGGGTTGGCCCTGCATTCATCCAGTCATTGGAGAGAGGATGGGCTCTGTCAGGGATGCATCCATGCACAACAGTGCTGGCAACAGTTCTCTCCCACAGGCTTCCGAGGGGGTGTCCATCCCAGAGATTTCCACCGCAAGTTTGATGCCTTCCCTCTGCCAGGTCACATAGGGTCTATCCTGTCTGTTCTATAGTCCAGAAGCCACACTTGACAACATTTCCCCAGAAAACACTTTCCTGGGGGCACCTTCTTTGGTGGGCTGTAACTCAGACCTCCCAAGTCAGGGCATGTAGGGGGGGTATTCAGGGGAGGTCTGCCACAAGTTTGAGGTCTCTAGTTTGCACAGGGCCTGTTCTATACACTCCTGAATCCGTGCCTCTCATCTCCCTGAAAAGCACTTTCGTGGGGCACCTTGTTTTGGGGTCCATAACTCAGACCAAGTCCAATCTACACATAACTTGTAGGGCATATAGGGGGGCATCCCAGGGAGGTCTGCCATGAGTTTGAGGTCTCTAGCTAGCACAGGGCTCGTTCTATACACTCCTGAACTCACACCTGTCATTTCCCCAGAAAGCACTTTCTGGGGGCACCTTGTTTGGTGGTCTGTAACTCATACCCCTTGTCCAATCTGCACGTAACTTGTCAGACATGTAGGGGGGCATGTGATTTTGATGCCTCTAGCTCACACACGGCCTGTTCTATACACTCCTGAGCCCATGCTTGTCATCTTCCTGAACAGCACTTTCCTGAGGGCACCTTTTTTGGGGGGGTCTGTACCTCCCCCCTCAAGTCCAATCTTTACCAAACTTGTTGGGCAGGTAGAGGAAAGTCAGCTGGAGATGTCCTGTGATTTTGGAGTCTCTAGGACCCCAGTGGAGCTGTCCTACTGCATCCTGAACTTTCCAAACTGGTTCAGTTTGGCAGAGCAACTGGGTTTGGTTTGGGACATGTCCTGAACTCAAACTGAAACTGGGGGGAATTTCAGACAGGCGCTATGTCCCGGTAGGGAACCGATTCTCAATCGGGTTGTGGTCTGTCATTTCAGACAGAACCCGGTTAGGAATCGGTTCCCTACCGGGATCTAAGTGGCATTTCAGACACAGAAGCCTCTCTTCCATATAGGAAACAGGAGGGAAGCGATTTACCTGTCAACCGCTTCCGAGGAGTCTCCCGTTCCCTCTCCCGGTTCCGATACGCTTGTTTCCCGCCTTTTTTCGGTCGCGCGGGCTTTTTTTTTTTTGAACGTCCGGCTTATAGCGATATATCGATATATTGCTATACCGGAACCTCGAAGGAGTCGCATTCCAATGGGATCGTTATTGCGACCATTTGAGGTTCTGGTATAGCGATATATCGATATATCGCTATAAGGCGAACCTTTTATAAAAAAAACCGATCGCCCACACGGGAAGAAAACGGCGGGAAAACGAAGCGGTGCGTGTGTGAAACGCCGAACCGCTTGTGAATCGGCTCCTTTCCGGTAGGGGTAAACCGTGTGTGAAACGGCAGCCCTGTACCGGTTCATCTGGAAACGGAAGACTCCCGGTTTGAAACCGGGAGAAAACTGGTAATGTGAAATTCCCCTGGGTTTTCCTGGTTTGTGCCCATCCCTATTCAGAAGTGTTATCTTAGTCAGGTAGAATTGCTGTCACTCTAAAAGGACTTCATTTGTTTTCAGTGTGTATATCTATCACTGCTTTATTTCCCATTGAGAACTTTATCTGTATCCTCTGCAGCCCGTGGAGAACAAAAAGTCCTCTGTTGTATGCCCTGAAATGCCCAGATCTGCTGCAAGACGGTATCACGCTGGTGAGGGACGACTAAGTGGTAGGATAGATGGCAATAATTTTAGATGGCCCAACAAAAAGACAAATATGCTCTGCTTCTTGCTTGAAAGTCTGCATGGTTTCCCTGTATGCCATGCTTCACAGAAACATGCATAATGTTGTATAAGATTTTATATTTTTTCAGGAGGGAAGTGTGATGGAGAAAGTAATCTGCTCTGCAATACCTGGGTGTCGATAATTTGGAGGTCCTGTAATTAAGATGAAACAGAAAGCAACTGGATTTCTTCACAGATTATTTCTTTCATCATTAAAAGGAAGGCTAGGGAACTTGCAAAGACTGGGAAACAATTCAAACTGGTTTGAAGGGGCACCACCCATTTATAAGCTTTAATAAAGGTATCAGCCTAGAAATATTGCATCATGACTCAGTGATCCACCACCTGTCACTGGTTGATCAATGAACTCAAGCTTACCATATTGTCTCCTAGGAAAACCCAGCACAACATTCTTCTTTTAGGGCTAGGAACCATGTGATTTCACCCCCCTCTATGTTATCTGAAGAAGACATCATAGATACACCCATCAGTTTGGCTCATGTTCTGTTTGATGGGTATGACTTGGGAGCTGATTTTCCATCAATCAGTTTGGCTGTTCATGAGAAGCTCAAGCCTGTTTGTCGATTCCTTCTCATGGATTCAAACAGTACAGTATAGTGCCATTAGCAATGTTTCAGGCATGCATGTTCTGACATAGCCCAGTGAGAGCTCACATGTCACTGTGCACCACTCAGTAGCCAATCATAGAAATAAACAGTGAGGGAACCCATCAGTTATCCAGTGATTATATAAACAGGTTTTTTTAAGGTCTTATTTCTGGGTGTAGCTCCCCACTTGTTATTTAATAAACTGATCCACTGTCCCTGGAGGAATAATTGATATCATCTATTGTGCAGATGCAAAACCACCTACTATTCAAGGAAACGAAACTCCACCACCACAGCTACTGCAAAGCCACAAAGCTGTTCAAAAGCTATTTGACTCAGATGACAGAAAGATGGACAGATCTGTAGCTTGACTCATCAGTGATCATTGCTGCCCAACGAAGTATAGTTGCCTGTCAAACATGATCCCCATGAAATATGCAGCAGCCCTCATTATGGGCTCAGCCTTACCATACAGCATCTACCTTAGGCAGAACTTTGTAAGTTAAAGAACTTTTGCTGTGGAAGTAATTGGGACGGCCTTTATTTTTCTAGCCCCTCTCTGAAGCAAGGGGCATGTTTATGTAGATCATGACTATCAAGTAAAGCCACAGCTGATAGACCAGCTGAAGCCAGTTTGGTGTAGTGGTTAAGTGCAGGGGACTCTAATCTGGAAGAACCAGGTTTGATTCCCCACTCCTCCATGCACCTGCTGGATGACCTTGGGCAAGCCATAGCTCCAGCACAGCTGTCCTTGAAAAAGAGCAGTTTCTGTCAGAGCTCTCTCAGCCCCACCTACCTCACAGTGTGTCTGTTGTGGGGAGGGGAAGGGAAAGGAGTTTGTAAGCCGCTCTGAGACTCCTTTGGGTAGTGAAGGGTGGGGTATAAATCCAATCTCTTCTTCTTCTTCTAAAGGCACTGCATTTCACAGAGAAGTCTCACAACTCCACCTGAATGCATGGAGCTAGCAGCAGCCCCAAAATATGAATCTGCTCTTTAAGGGAGAGTCCAGGACAGGCTGACTACCCAACCAGCGATTTTCTCCAGGGGAAGTGCTCTCTGTCATCTGGAGATCAGCCGTAATTCCAGGAGGTATCCAGCCCCCACCTGGCGGTTGCCAAATCTATAGGGGACCAAGAGTTCCGGGAGGGAGGCAGCCCTAGTGCCAGAGCAGGATTAACCAGTGGGCTAATAATTTTTAGGCCATCTGTTTCCACAGTTCAGCTACATATCTCACTGACGATCTTGAGGAGCAGTTATTCTCGCTCACCTTAACTTACCTCACAAAGCTATCCTGAGGATAGGGGAAGGGGAATCCACATATGCTGCCCTGTAACTTGGTGTAATACCATAGAATTTCTAGAGTGCCGGCTGACATGTTGATGTCACATATGGGTTTACTGTGACATTACAGCTGCCCCTTACCAGGCCCCCAAAGCTCTCAGGAGTGCCAGGTAGTGGCATGGCATCCCTAATGGTCATTGTTTGAAAAGGAGCACTCAGAAATGCCCAGCCCCCTGCAGTCTGGAGCAGGCATGGCCTTAGTTGCATGGCAGATTCCACTCTCTAATATAAAGTTGTTGCTACTTTCTTCTGCTCTGTGTGTGTGTGTGTGTGTGTGTGTGAGCCTGGAGAGACCACTCAATACTTTTCTTCATCTGGTGAGCCATAAGTGTGGGGCTTCAAAGAATGGTAACCTAGGGTAGCATCAACTTCTCTGGCTTCCAAGATAATTTAACAGCAGCAACAACAATTCCTTAAGCAGCATGCTTCACATCATAGGCCACTAGAGGCCAGTGTAACTCTGAGACAGTCATTCCTTTCTCACCTTCCTTTTCTGAAAAGGAAGCATCCAGTTTCACTTGCACAGCCATAGTTTTCTGGCATAGGAGGTTGTAGTGTATCCAGCCTGACATGTCCGGACATGCCCGGACTGGCTCAGGCACAAACACCACTAGCTTCATGCCAAAAGACAATGGGCCAGTAGGATCCTAGCCAGGTCCAATGAAAGGGCTAGGTCCCCAGCCAGGAGGCCACTAGGTTAGTGGAAATAGAGTGGGGGTGTGTTTGGTGTGTTTGGTGGCGGGTTTTCTGAAGGAATATAAGCCAGCCTGTGAGCCAGCCAAGTGTCTTTGTTCCGGACTAAATAAAGGTATGCTTAGCTGAAATCACTCTCCATCTGCATACTTTTCAGAGGTCTTGGCTTTGTTCTCTTTCTTATAATAGCTGTGGTCTGAAGAGCAGATCCCATGGAAGACAAAACGGAGAAGCAAATCCTGTGCTTTAGTCTGGACAGCTATTGCCGCCATTGCCCACCTTGATGTCACTTTGGTCCCAAAGAAAGCCAGACCTGCTCCAACCCAGTCAAATCTCTGGGTATTTCATAGATCAAGCCTGGAATCTCATTCTGCATTCAGAAGGGTGTGTGGGTGCGCGCGTGCACATATGCACACTGGGAGCCACGAGTTCTCCCCCCAACCTTTGGTTGTCTGCTGCTTCCTGGTGCAATAGTTGAAGAACATCAATGTGAAAAGTAACATAATGACAATGCTCTGATGTCACTTCTGATCGTGTAGCTGTAAGTAGCATTGCTGTGATGCTCTAGCAATCTCCCAGAACTCTATAGTAAAATCATAAAGTTTGGGGGGCATTGCTAGAGTATCACAGTGACATTTGGTGTCACTTCTGGTTAGATGAGTAGAATTGACATTTCAGCGTGGCATGGTTTTGCCCTCAAAAGCTTGCAGGAGTTGGCAGCTGAGGGTAAGCCTGATACACATGCACAACACACACACATACAAAATTATCATGCATCTATGCGTATTGCGTTGGAGTCACCAGCCCCTTTCTTGATTGGCAAATTCTGCAAGGAGAGGTTTGCAGCTTTATACCTTCTGTTCCATGTCTCAAATGGTGCTCTTTAAGCTCATCACAACCCATTAGCCAAAGGGCATGGATTGCCATGTGTTGTGTCCACTGGCCGCCACCAGGGGCCAGCGACTACCCAGAGCTTGACCCTGGGTGAACAATGGGAACTGGGCTCCTGGTCTCTCCCACCGGGAGCCAATAGAAACATGGGAGGGAAGTTCAAACCCCCCAATGGGATCCAGGGGTGTCCCTTGGATATGTATATAGTTGGCCTCCTGGCCGTTTGTCTTTGTCTTAGTTGTGTAAGAGTCAAGCGTGCAGCATGTTATGGGAGCTGAGAAGGCCTAGCCATGCGGGCAGCCCACTACACAATACCATGGTTAATCTTTCATGCTTTACAGAAAGGAGAACAAAGAATAGCAACTACAGTCCAATTTTCCAGGTTCCACTTTCTGTATCAAGGCTAGCCAGGCTTCCTGCTATAGAGGGATGCCTCCTGCTGCCAAACCCTGTTGTCCGTCAGACAAATTTTAAAAAAAGACTGTCATCACTGACATCGGCATCCCTAACATTGCCACGTCACTTCTGGGTAAAACCTGGAAGTAACTGCGCTAGAAAATATTTCAATAACAATCACAATATTTATACAAAAATGTGTACAAAAAATCATATAAATGCACAAGGCAGTTGAAAATGGTGTGACGATGGTCTCCGGAATGTTCTATGGTTTCGATACTATTCTTCTTCCGAAAGTGGATGAAAGCAGCGACTCTTGATCTGTCATTTCAACAAGTAGGTATCAAAAATTTCATTAATATTCACCGATGTATCATAACTTAGTTGCAAGAAATTCTCTGAAAGAATGTTCCTAGGGCAAAGTGCTTGTATAATGCATCTGGCCTCTTGGACTTAACACGTCAGCAACTCTAACTCAGAGGTGCACACAATTATTCTCACAGTGGTAGCTCTGTGGTCCTCTTAGACACAAGATTTAGCCCTGGAGTTCAATTACCGCATCAGAGACAATTGCAAATATGAATGATCTTTATTCAGTGCAAAGCATAACAAGAGACTAATGGAGGATACAAAAATAATAACCTATGGCTTTTTGCCCTTACTGCACATTAATGATAATCATAGTTACCGAGTTAAGTGTAGCATCAGATAGTCCAAGAGTGTCCATTGCATAACAGTACAGGTTGGCACCAAGGGATTTTGAAGAGAAATCCCATCTTGTGCAGGTAGATAATCCAGGACTGCTCAGAGATATAGATCCACAGTAACAAAAGGTTGGCAACCGGCAATCAGTTCACAAAGAAACTCTTTGTTTCAAAAGTCAGGATTCCAGCAGCAAGAGCAAGAGAGCTCTTCCCTAAAGAACCACAGAGTTATACCCCATGCCAGTCACCATCAGCTGTGGCCATCAGACAATCATGAGCGGCAGGGGTGTGTGCCCAATTTCTGGTTGCCATAGCTGCCAATATCAGGTGTGTAGGGATTGGCCCTGCCTGCAGTCAGGTGATCGAACTTCCAGCTTCCTCCATTGCGTACGTGACATGGCCCATGTAGGCCATACAATAGGAGCCTTCAAGTCTGGTCCTCAGCAGAGAGGTGTTAAGGAATGTGGGTATCTGGCATGATTATATGGCATGGCTATTTGGTGGCTCAGCCATCTGGTCAAGTGACAGAAATCACACTAGGCCATCTGGCCTGTAGCAGGAAAAAAGATACACAGAATGTAATCACAGGAAGAAGGCATGAGAATTTAGAAACAATATTTCTATACACCCTCCCACCAGTTGCCAGGCTCAGCAACCCTATGCCAGGTTCAACAATCCTATATATCACTGCTATCTGTGGCTCTTCTGTTGTTATACCATGGCAAAGTACACTGCAGTTTCATAATTGCAAAGTGCTGTACGACAGTGATCATTACTGTGTTTACTTTCATAGTAAGCCTCATAAGTAGATCAGTAGGTCCCTGATTTTCAAGCAGCCACCCGGGGGTGCAATTACCTTTTAAAAAACCACCCAATATTCCAGTCATGGACCTTTCACTGGCCTCATGTGGCTCTTCAGCATGCAAAATAGAGTTGGGAGAGATTCTTTTGCTGCTGCAAACAGGTACCTTATTTAACTGGAGGACTTTACTCATCAAACTATACAAGAGGGAAATCTGTGTAACAGCTCAGGAACATATCAACCAAATCCTTTAGCAGAATTAATTTTTTTTGCTAGTTTTGTCTTAATAAGAATTGTAAAGTACTGGGTCCAGACACGTTGGTAGTGAATCAGCTCATAGTTTATTAAAGGCAGGAGAAAGCTGCCAATACAGGCCACACCCAGACACACACCCAACACCCATGATTCATTATTTACAGTGCACCCATAACCATTGGTCCCTATTAGGATCTGGACTGACCGATTGGCCCGTTCTAGGATCCTCTGAGTCTATTGTTCTAAGTTGCAAAGCTCTGCCTGTTCGCTTGGCCACGTGTGAGCCTGACCGCGTGTGTGGCCCTTAGTTAGTATACAACACCCCTCCCCCCAAAGTTCAGACTCTCCTAACAAACAATGTCTTTTAGGTAGGTTGGCCTCCACTGTTCCCTAGTCGAGTGGCGGACGTCTGGGACCGGGGTCATCTGCTCCGGTCCTGTCACAGTCTGTTCGGCTGGGGTTTCCGGGAGCTCAGCCAGAGACGATGCGTTGCTGGGTTCCAGGCTGCGGACCAGTTTTGAGTCGGTGCCAATGCCGGCATTGGCTGGAGCACTTGACCATAGCTGTCCTTGCGCGGATACATCGGGTTCTCTCGTCTCGTTCGTCTTGGGGATCGACTGTTCATCCTCGCTATCCTCTGGCAAGTCAGGGACAGCAGGGAGGAGGCAACAACGCAACTGGTCGATGTGTCACCGCAACAGCTGGCAGTCTTCTCCAGAAACCTCATAGGACAGGGGGCCCATTACCCTGACCACCCTAGCCAGAATCCATGCCAGGCCCCGGGTGTAGTTCCTGGCATACACAGGATCCCCTGGGAAGAACCCTCGTGGGGTTACTTGGTCCTCTGTGACTTCACTGTGTTCGGGTGCTTGATCTGGGTGTAGGTGGTCTAGCTGGGTTGTGGGCTGCCGACCCATGAGTAGTTTGGCAGGGCTATGTCCGGTGGTGGAGTGGCGTGTTAGTCACTGCCCAAAGAGGAAAATGGCCATCTCATAGTCCCAGTCTCCCTGGTCCATTCTGTGCAGGGACACCTTCCCTGGCCATTGGTCACGGGGTGGAACAGAGCTGAGCGGATGTGCCTAATTCAGTAGTACTGTACGAACTCCTGGAACTCCGCCAAGGTGAAGGCCGCCCCGTTGTCTGTCACTAAGGAGTCTAGGATGCCATGTGTACTGAAGATCCGCCACATGGCACGTATGGCGGATCGAGACAAGGTGGATGGCACCGGGACCACTTCCAACCACTTGCTGTAAGCATCCACCAAGATGAAGAAGATCTGTCCCTGGAATGGGCCCGCAAAGTCCAAATGGAGTCTAGCCCATGGCTTGCAGGGTGATTCCCAAGGCCATACTGGGGCCCTGGGTGGCTCAGGCTGCGATTCCTGACACGCCTGGCAGTGCTTCACCTTATCTTTGATTTCTCCGACCAACCCTGGCCACCACATATAACTCTGTATTCTGTACTTATGTTTAGAAACGGGGTCCCCATCCTTTTTGGGCCTGTGGGAATCTATGGAATTCTGACACAGGGTTATAGGCACAACTACAAAATGGCTGCCCCAGGAGGCTGAGCCAACCACAAAATGGCTGCCACATCGACAGAGGAAGACCAAATGTAGACGAGAATAGGGATTATTAAAAATACAGTGGGAA